>NC_084599.1:35857749-36070249 GCF_033807715.1 Cololabis saira
TGAGCCCTGCAGAGATGCTTTGGTTTGCCACTTGACTGGTTGTGTCACTGTGAGGCAGTAGTGTTTGAAAATGTCACGTGATACCTGAATGCATCGAATTTGGCCTTGATCATCAAATTGATTCTCAAAAGATTCAAAGCTTTATTTCTCACCTTCATCCAAAGATCCAGAAACTTGTGAATTATGAGATTTTTACGTGTGCCAACCAGAGCTGTTTAGGGCAGGTTGGTACGAATGTACATCAGGAGTGTAATCATTATCAATATATAATTGACAGTGATAAATTATTTTTAATATACAGGACTGTCTCAGAAAATTAGAATATTGTGATTTTCTGTAATGCAATTAAAAAAACAAAAATGTCACACATTCTGTATTCACTACAAATCAACTGAAATATTGCAAGCCTTTTATTATTTTAATATTGCTGATCATGGCTTACAGCTTAAGAAAACTCAAGTATCCTATCTCAAAAAATTTGAATATTTTGGGAATCTTAATCTTAAACTGTAAGCCATAATCAGCAATATTAAAATAATAAAAGGCTTGCAATATTTCAGTTGATTTATAATGAATCCAGAATATATGACATTTTTGTTTTTTTAATTGCATTACAGAAAATAAAGAACTTTATCACAATATTCTAATTTTCTGAGACAGTCCTGTATGGCAGGACATGTGCCAACATGAACACATTCAGCACATCTCTGCACCCACTTATCACAACACTTTCTTTGTCCGATTAAGTGCCCAATCTTGTAAATGATCACAATTTCTAAGAGCGATTTTCACTTTATTTAGTTCCTCCAAGTGTTTGAACACTGGTTTGGGCCGCCATCCTGACACTTTTACTCTCCGATCCTGTCCGGTTCCTCTGGAGTTTGATTTCAGAGTAACATCAGTGCTCAAAGAAGAAACATGGAGAGTGACACGAGCAATCAGAGAAATTAAACATGAGACCAGGGCAGAGCAACAACCAGACCAGTATCAACCAAAAAAAAAAACATTTTAGAAAGTGTCTTTCGGTGGGATAGGAATCCAGGTGAATGGCTGTTGATTTTTGAAGTAAACACTTGTTGATCTGAGGTGTTATTAACAATTCTGCAGCAGAGGTGTCAAGTAACGAAGTACAAATACTTGGTTACCTTACTTAAGTAGAAATTTTGGTTATCTATACTTCACTGGAGTAATTATTTTTCAGACGACTTTTTACTTTTACTCCTTACATTTTCACGCAATTATCTGTACTTTTTACTCCTTACATTTTAAAAACAGCTTCGTTACTCTATTTCATTTCGACCTTTTAAAAAAAACTATCCAGTTAAATTGCTCCATCCGGATAGAGTGAATTTGGTTGTGGTTGTTTCAGATGTTCTTGTCCAGTTTTGTTCTTACATCCGTTCCCTCAGATTCCTGCAACTAAACTTGGATGTACATTCCAATAAAGGTTAGGATAAATGATAACATGCCTCTGAAGTTTGACTTTTTGCACCATTACAATACTTATAGGCAACTAGTCATCATATCTTCTGCTCTCTGAAACACATGTTAATGCTCAATAGTACACATATATGGTTCTTTAGTATATTTGCATTATACTAAGATGCATTCATTTTCAATGGCTTTTGTCCTTAATGGCTTTTTTCCCCCTTACATTACTTTTACTTTTATACTTTAAGTAGTTTTGAAACCAGTACTTTTATACTTTTACTTGAGTAAAAAAACTTGAGTTGATACTTCAACTTCTACAGGAGCTTTTTTAAACTCTAGTATCTATACTTCTACCTGAGTAATGAATGTGAATACTTTTGACACCTCTGTTCTGCAGCCAGATTGGTTGTTTTAAATAGTTGGACTATAGGAGTCGCATGAAGCCCCGCCCACGGGCCGTTGTGATCGGTTATTCCTGTCCAGGGCAGGCTCTTTAAACTCTGCCAACACCTACATATGATGTCACGTTTTTACAAAACATTGCTCTAAGACATATTCTATAAATGTTAAATCAAATTTATTTTATTCTCCTTTGAGAAATATGGGGGTAAAAATCTGAAGTATCTAAAGTAATAGTTGATTGTTATTTAATGTAAACACTCAATTTTACAATCGTCTGTGTACATTAGTGTCTTAATAATTCAGCAACTTCATTCTCTACCAAGTGGAAGAGGTATTTACATGTCATAACATTTTCTTTGAGATTTACTCCCCAAATAATCCCCGGTGTAGTGTAATTTGGTGCGGTTTGGTGAACCAGAGCATGGATGTGTTCCTAGAAATCGGGGAGCATGAAGGTCCTGAAGGAAAATGAATGAACAGTTCAACGTTGCTTTGTTGAGCTGAAGAAACTGTTCAGTTTGACAATGACGGGGGTTGAGGGGTTTGGCGAGAAATAGTGCTGCAATGACAGGACAGCCCGGCAGAAGACCTTGCAGAACCAAAATATCCTTGTTGGTCTGGAGGGATTCTGCTTTGGTAGATGTGTGATTTCCCATGTGGGACAGCCAGATTTGAATCGGGTCTGTCACAGTAGACCAACCCCCTGCTCCCTCTTGCTCGTTTCACCTTGACTTTGTATTATCTTCACATTAAAAGAACGAAAGAAAGAAAGAAAAGAAGCAGAAGTGTCTTCGGTGCTGCCGCGGGAGCTGTGGTACCTGTTGCTCCATCTTCCGATCTTCCACCTCTTCCCTGAGATTCTCCGGGATGAAAACGCCGGCCGCTTCCTGGGCCTTCTGGCTCATTAACCCCCACTCCAGACACCTCAGCTCTTTCTCCTTGAGGCGGATCAGACCTCGCAGATCCGACATCTCCTCCTAGGAACACAAATCAGTCAATTTCACCTCACTTTTATAATAATATCTGTTATTATTTACAAATGTTTGCGCTGATCGATAACCCCCACATCCCTCTAATGTTGCCTCCGAATATTTTTCTGAGGTATTTTAGTGAAGAGCTGCATAGAAGTCACAGGCGGTGGCTTTCTTAATCCACTGAGGAGCATATTTTTAGATCCTTTTTAGATTCAAGCTCCAATATCGATCACGTCTTCACAGCTCGGTTCATAGCAGCTGGAGTCCGACATTCCAACACTCTCACCTGCAGGATCGACCTGATTACAGATCTGTCCTACAGCTTTGTGTTGCAGCTAGTGATGCACAGAATGTTCGGTAACCGAAATTGTTCGGACGAAAATAGCAAAAAAACACTTTCGGTGTTCGGTGGAATAAGTGGGGAAAAAATCCAACAATTAATAACGGCGTGTTTAGATGACGCAATCAAACAGCGAACAGCGTGGAGTGAGGGGCGTGCGGTGTTAAATGCAGCACACATGTCAGCAGTGTGGAAGTATTTCAAAGTGGCGAGAATGATACAAGAATGGCTGTTTGCAGATGTGCCCCCTCTTGATATTTGAGCCTACAGTCTTTCAGCACTACAAATTTGATTTATCACTTGAAATCAAAACACCCTGAACAGCATGTCGCGTACGAGACAGAGACGGCGGCAGCAAAGAGGAAAGCTGCCACTCCATCCGTGGCTAACGTCTTTGAAAAGACAAAAGATTTCGCCAGTGACAGTGCCAAAGCAAAAGGCATTTTTACGATACACTTTAATGCATTCAACGCATTTTTTTTGTTTTAAGACCTATTTTACAATTTTTCAGCAGTCAGTTATAGGCCTAATGTAACCTCAAAGCCAAAAAGAATATTTTGCTAATTTATTTATTTTAAGTCATTGTGCTTTTTTGGTATAATTTCTGCTGGAATATTTAAAAAATGCTGGGAAATTAAAAAAACCTTGTAATTTTGTAAAATATTTTTTTTCTTTGAAAAGCATGCCTAAAGCAAATTTATTTGATTTATGCAATGTCGAAAAAATTGGCAAAATAAATGAAAAACTGCAAAGAACCATGTTCGGTATGTTATTCGGTATTTAGCCATGTGTTTATTATTATTTTCGGTTTTGGTTTCGGTCACAAATCTTCATTTTGGTGCATCACTAGTTGCAGCTGAAGGTGTTGGTGGAGATAAAGTCTTGATCATGTTCTGATCTGAGACTGTGATTTCAGAGATCCCTTTAAATCTAAATCTGGCTCCAGACGAAAGGACAGGACTCTGTCCATGCTATAACTGTGCAACCCTGCACTGTGTCGTCTACAGACTGCATATATATATATATATATATATATATATATATATATATATATATATATATATATATATACTCAAAACAATGTGTTCAGGGGCTGCGAGCAACAATGACATGAGGACAGAGGCCCAGTGTTTCCTCTTCATATCTTTAGAGGACGTCACGCATGCAGCTCCTACCCTGACTGAAATAAGTTCGTAAAACAAGGAGGCTTTCTCCCTCTTCGTATCAGGAGGTTTGCTGCCGTCTCTGGTCACGTGTCCCGATCTGGTTCCGGCTGGCTGGCCGGCGTCAGAGCTGGGTTTGCCCTCCGGTCCGGGCCTGGGCAGACAGACAGCTGCCCGGTCTCTCTTCAGACGCTCGATTAGTTGCCGGAGAACTGTTTCCCGATCCGCCGGTTCGGCTGCCCTGCGGGGGTTGCAGGAAATGACATATCTGATGATTTCTGAGACGCCAGCACATATTTCCGCTTGCCGTACTTCATCCAGCATCAAACATCACCTCTGACCCGTGTGACTCGTGTGCGTTAGCGTCTCCTCCGTGACCCCGGCGCTGGAGAAGGACGTGGACAGCTCTTCAGTTCCCATCTTCCTGAGCTGGTCTGAAGGACTGTCTTCCTGCTGCCCGTCGCTATCTGAGATGAGAGAAACATGTGAGTTTGATGTGCGTGAAGGACAATCATACCTGTGTCTGGTTTTCTGCAAACACCTGCTGACTCTGTCTGCAGAGGAGAGTTCTGCTGCCTCCTGGCATCACAGAGCGACAGTAGCTCGCTGTACGCCTGCTCGCACTCCTCACTGTCACAGCACACAAGATGAAAACCCGTTTACCAAACCCACTGTACATAAATGCTCATGCAGACAGACCTACAGTCTGGTGTGCTTTTTTGTTTTTTGCATACCAGTATTTGAGAGCCGTCTGCAGGGCCGAAAAGTCAGACTCAAGTCTGGCTAGAGCGACGTTGATCTGCTCCGACTCGCTCCTCTTCCGCTCCAGAGCTGCAGTCAGACGTTCGTTTTTGGCTTTAAGCCTCTCAATGTATCTGGGATCACAGAAAGATGGAGGATGTGGATTCAGGGAAAAAAATCATAATCATAATCAGGTTTATTGGCCAAGTCAGGTCAAACAAGACAGGGAATTTGACTCGGTTATTTTCGCTCACTGTACAGTAAATAGACAAAAAAGAAGATTCAAACAGTGAAGGAAGAAGCAGAATGACGGTGCAAAGAATATCAAACACTATAAAAGAGGAAAAATCCAATACGCGATCCGTCTGTGTTCAATTGTTTTATTTTCTACTGTGTTAACAAAACTTTGGACTTTGTTTTTCCTCCAGCCGCTTGACAGCAGATCAACTGGAGCCAAGAATACCTGTTAATATACGATCACTAGATGTCAGATTTCATGGACTCCTGTGAGACGGGAGATGAGGGCAGAGAGATGGAGGGGACAGACCGGCCTCCTGGGGCCGGATTCACCAATATGTTCTTAAGAACAATCTTAAGAAATGTCTTAAGATCTAAAATTAAGAAGTTCATAAGAAAGTTCTTAAGTGAAATTCCTCAATATTTTCTTAAGAACCGTCTTAAGAACTGTCATTTCTTACGAATTTCTTTTTTTTCCTACTTAAGAACTTCTTAAAATAAGTCATTGCACGCGCCAACAAACAACATTTATACAGGTAGTTTGGGTCTTAACCGTCAGTCACTCACTAAACATGGAGAAGGAGAAAAAGAGATGCAGGAACTTTTCAAGGCAGGAGCTTGAGGTTATGGTGGATGAGATTAATGTGCGAAAAAAAATACTGTTGGGGAAATTTATAATAATTAACTACCACGCTAACTAACATGCTAACAAACAGTTAACAGGCTCTTTGTGTAATTAATTACAAAGTATATCCTCAAACTATGACCTACTAGTCTAAACTTGTCTAAAATGTGTTGAAAAAGGTGATATTAGAGGCTTACCTTTTCACAGAAGAAATTTTAAGACAGGTCAAGGTTGTCTTAAAGTCAAGAACAAATTTGAGAACTTTTAATTCAAGAATACCATTTATTCTTAAGTTTTTTCTTAAGAAGAAACTTAAGAAGAAAGTTGAGAAAATACTTGAGAACTTTTTTGGAGAATATGACTTCTTCTCTTTTTTCTTCTTAAGACTGAACTTAAGAAAAAAATGACACAAATGACAGATTTTTTTTTAAGAATGTTTCATGAATCCGGCCCCTGATCTCCAATACAAGGACCCACCGGTTCAGTCGCTCCGTCTCCGGCTCCAGGCCGATGGGGCTGGGACATGGACTCCCCGAGGTGACGGAGCCCAGAGGAGAGCCGTCCACACCACCAGGAAGAGGGGTGACAGCTCTGCTCTTCCTTCTGTGGAGCAACGGCGAGCCGGGATACGGAGGAGAGGCCCAGTCCGGACTGAGAGGCCCGCCGGTGGACCGGTAGGACGGAGAGAGACTCCCAGACCTCCAGTTCTTGTGGAGTCCAACCAGCTGGAGCAGAAGAAACAAGCATCACTATGACCTCGGATCCCCAAGCAATATTGACCCTCGTCCAGTACTCGAGTTGTAAAAAAAAAATCAGGGGGGATGGTGGATTTTATCATATGGGGACAGATAATTTGTGCTGATTACAAATAATATAATATATTACAAATAATAGCACTGACCAAAACACCTGCAGAAATACTGCAGGGATGACATAGCAGCAGTTAAATGCAGCCTTCTGTAAGCTTTAAATATCCACTGGGCTTACATCAAATACATCAAAACACAACAATAAAAACAGTTTTCTGAACTTATCAATATGTCTCTGTCCTTCACAGGATAAGTAAAATGGATCACTGCTAAAACTCAAAATCTTAACATGAATATTGGTCTTATTTCTAGTTAAAATGTCTCATTTTAGTAAAAGAAATCTCATTACACTTAAAACAAGACTCACCACTGGAAAAAACAACAATTTTCACCTGTTTGAAGTAGATTTTCACTTGAAATAAGTAGAAAAATCAGCCAGTGGAACAAGATTTTGCTTGTAATAAGAAGATAAATCCCACTGGCAGATTTTCCTACTTATTTCAAGTGAAAATTTACTTGAAACAGGTGAAAATAAGTTATTTTTCTGGTGTTTTTTTTTTTGGTGATGACTAAATGTTGAAATAGCAGTAATACCATATTCATTGATGAAATGACATAAGGGATGGAAAGGGGGGATGGAAGTTTTACAGGGGGGATGATTTTGACCGTTTTTATTTCAGGGGGGGATGCCATCCCCCCTCACCCCCCCTCAACTCCAGTACTGCCCTCATCCCTGTCTCCACCTTCTTCCTCTCCTCCTCAGGTGAGCCGATGGTGTTCTGTGCTCTCTGCAGCTCCTCCTGGTGACTCTGCAGCATGTTGTGGAAACCAGACTCCTGCTTGTCTGCATCCAGGACGTCCTCCGGGTTCTGGTCCTTCGGCACGCTCAGGGGACATGAAATCCCAAACTCTTTCTCCATCTCATCCAGAATCTGCAACCAGGGAACTAAATTACAAAAGGGACTGACTGATTTTTGGTTGTTTCCCTGCACTGTACTTTGAACGATAGCAGGAAGAAGATGGGGGTATTTTGTCTTCTAGAAGCGAAACATAAAATTGCACTGTCATGGAAATCTGTTCACAGACCAAGTAGGCAGAGTTGGGTTGAGGGATTACTGCAATGCCTTGCTTTAGAGAAACTTAGATATGTTGTAAAGGGAAATATAACACATTTGAGAATATTTGGGGCTCCTTTATGCAATTTCTGGAGGGGGAGGATTTTATTGCAGCTCTGTAGTCTACTGTTGTATTATATATTTTTTATTCTTATTTTTATATACGCAACTTCTTGTTTATCTCTAATAAGATCACTGATCACATTTTGGATGGTGGGAGCATTCTATAAGTACACAATGTGTTTCCATCTGTGTATGTACATGTTCGTCACTCATTAGCGTTATCCTTTTCTTTTCCCTAAACGCCATGATGAGAATCAGTCAGTTACCACAACAGTAAAATATACAACTTAAATCTCTACATTTTGAATATCTTCAAGTGCCTATTTGTACGTATTAATGTGCCTTGTTCTGTTTTGTTCTGTTTTGTGCCTTTAAACTGTAATTGAAAAAGTCAATAAAAATATTTGTCAAAAAAACAAAAGGGACTGACAAGAATGTAATAATCAGACTTGTTTTCCCCCTTAAATTAATCTATTAAATGTCATGTATCCATACAAGGTCTTTATATATTAGTTCATTTTACATAAACAGTGTATTTTACTAGAGAATCGGTATGAACTCAGGGGAACTTGTATGTTTAAAAAAATAAAGGTAAGGACAAACTTTAGAAGTAGATGTGTTTTTGTTAAAGGGGTAAACTTGTGGAATAGTCTTTAGTGATGAGCTAAAAATGTGTAGTTCTATCCGCAAATTCAAAAACTTCACAAAGATCTCTGTAATACTTTTTATTTTGATTTGTTGTGATGTGATGTATTGTAAAAAAGGGTAGGCATTATATAAGCTACGGCTTCAGTCTACACCTTTTTTGGTTCATTTATTTATATCTCCAGCTTTACTGTGGTGCATCTTTTTATTGACTAATGGACCAAAATAAAACTAACTAACTAACTAACTAACTAAGAATAACCACCTTTCTTATTTTCTTACTGGGAAATTGTATTTATTTCTTTACTTTTCTCCTTTTCTACCTGGGTGGACTTGGTCCAGTTCTCGTGGGCGGCCCTCAGGTGATCTCTGTGCCGGTCCTGGTCAGAGGCGGTGATGGGAGCAGCCCAGGTTCTCCTGCAGCTGATGGAGTCCTCCAGCGACGATAAGACCTCCTGCAGTTTGGTCCAGGCGATGCCAGCGCCCCCTAGAGGAGCACAGCCACACGTGCAGGAGAGGATCACCTTTAACTCCACGTACACAAACACCATATTGAAAAGGTCCCATGTACGTGGTTATCGCTCACAACCTCTGTCAGAAATCGGAGGTTTGGACGTGACTTTGGGCGGCTTGTTCCTCTCTGGACTGGTCCTGACCAGCCGGTGGGACAGCAGGTCTGGGACCAGCGGCCTGGACAGAGCCGGTGACCTCGTGTCACCTGGATCGCTGCAACAGGAGGGCGCTTAAATTGAAATAAACCATAATCTCAATCCTCACACATCAGGGGCGTCAATTGGGTAAGCCAAGGTACGGCAGCCGCCACACCTTGGCTTCAAGGGTTAAATGTAAATGTTTGTTTTTTTAAATACATTTATGGAATTACTCTGTGTCTATTTGTATTGATTATTCTATTACTTAATACATATACAATAACTACAAATGCAAATCAGAACAACATGATCGATTTCACTAGTTATTATACACTGCAAAAACTCAAAATCTTAACAAGAATATTTGTCTTATTTCTAGTTAAAATGTCTAATTTTTAGTCAAAAAAACCTCATTTAAAACAAGACTCAAAAACAACAATTTTCACCTGTTTCAAGTAGATTTTCACTTAAAATAAGCAGAAAAATCTGCCAGTGGAACAAGATTTTTTTGCCTGTAATGAGAAGATAAATCTTGTCCCACTGGAAGATTTTTCTACTTATTTCAAGTGAAAATTTACTTGAAAGGTGAAAATGGTCAAATAAAAAGTTATTTTTCCGGTGATGACTCTTGTTTTAAGTGTAATGACATTTTTTGACTAAAAATGAGACATTTTAACTAGAAATAAGACAAATATTCCTGGTAAGATTTTGAGTTTTTGCAGTGAGTGAGACTGCATTTGAAAAAGTTCCAACTTTCTTGACCACACAGATCAGCTACATAGCAGACTTCTGTGATGAGTATTTGCTGGACGTGTTGATTGATACTCTAGTTAAGTTCTGTGACTCGTAACCTTGCCATACCTTAGCTTGCACTGAATTGACGCCACTGAGGCTCAACTCACCTTGGAGCCTTCAGTGAGCCCATCTTCTTGTTCAGCTCAGCGATGATGCTGAGCAGGGTCCCCACCTCAGCCTCGCACTGGGCCACCTCAGCCGGAGTGGGCTCCAGGCTGATTACGGGGTCAGGGCCCTCGGGGTCAAGGGTCATGTGGTCGCCAGGGGTCAGCGCCTCCCTGTCGAACCCCAAACCAGCTTCCAGGCTATCACATCTGCCCCGCCACGAGTCCTACACAAACACAGATTTGTATTTGAACTGTTGGAAATAACCTGATAATCATATTTGAGCTAAATGTGTCTGTATGGTCTTTATTTTTCCTGATCATCCTCTCTTTCTACTGCACACGCTCCCATATAACATGCAGCAGAGCCTTTGTTTTGCATGTGAATAATCCACGTTAGAAATCTGTCATGAAGCAGATATCAGACCGTTCAGCAGCTATTGTTTTAGGCAGCGGAAAAGGAGGAAACTAAAAACATCCTGAGATCCAGCTTCCTGCCCAGCAAATATTTGTGGACCATTCCATCTATTGTTTTCTCAAAGAATGTTGGATAAATGCCTAAAACACGCAATCACACAAATAGTACTTATATATGTCATAAAGTATATATACAATCGACTGGAAATACCCCAGATTGATTCAGCCCATACATGTGTACATGACTTGAACATATATTAGACAGACACGTACCTGAAACTTCACCAGACGTGTTTATAATTTCTGGCAGTTTGGTGTCTGACACTCTCTTAAGCGCATGATTTGAGGAGGATTATTATTCCACAGTTTAACAAACTATTAAACATCAGAAAGTCCTGCACATCAGTCCCACTGGTCAGAACGAGAAGCAGAAACCTGAAACACTGTGGTCCAATAAAGCACCTAAAATGATACGACTGAGATAGTTTGCAGTGTACGGTTCATCATAACTTACCTCCATGGCTCTTGATCTTTATGACTGAAGCCGAAATCTACGAGGCTGTTAAATATTTAACAAAATGTGGGGATATTCCTTCCAGCAATGTTTTGCAGTTATGTTCTCCAACAGCCAGTCGGTCGCTGCAGTCGTCTCCTCTGTCTACATATTTGTCCAACGCTGTTTAGTGTGATGAATGAAGTAAGTGGAAAACACTGAGAAAGTCATCCCCACCCATTCCGCGTCACTGTGTGTCCCTTCCTGTTTTGTCCAGTAAGTCTCCATAAACATCACCTCACTATATATAGCTATATATATATATATATATATATATATATATATATATATATATATATATATATATATATATATATATATATATATGTAAGTTTGAAGCTTCATCTCTAAGGTTACAATACTTCAGCGATTAAACTTGCATTTAGTCTTAATATTTCAATGCTGATATTTTTCCTATTCTGTCCTCTAACTTAACTAACAAGAAGATCTATAGCATATATTCAGGATGCATATTGGAAGCTTGGCTATTGGAAGAACAACACTGTTGCCACAACCGTGCCTAAAACATGTATACTTTTCATTGATGTTGCTTTTCTTTTCCTTTTCTGTCCTATTGTGTTTTTAAGGACACTTGTAATTGCTCCTCCTGCTAACTGTTCTACTTGTCGTTACTGTTGTTTTATTGATTTTAGTATTTTATGTTGTTGACACTAACCTGCCTAAGGGACTAAAGATGAAAATTAGCCGTTGGCTATAATCTTGCATATTTACATGTATATGTTCATTAATATGTATTGTCCCTGTTATAAATAAAATAAACTCAAACTCATACCATCAGTACTCGAGTTGTAAAAAAAACCAGGGGGGATGGTGGATTTTATCATATGGGGACAGATCATTTCTGCTGATTACAAATAATATAATAGATAACAAATAATAGCACTGACCAAAACACCTGCAGAAATACTGCAGGAATGACATAGCAGCAGTTAAATGCAGCCTTCTGCAAGCTTTAAATATCCACTGGGCTTACATTGAATACATCAAAACACAACAATAAAAAACAGTTTTCTGAACTTATCAATATGACTCTGTCCTTCACAGGATAAGTAAAATGGATGACTGCAAATACTCAAAATCTTAACAAGAATATTTGTCTTATTTCTAGTTAAAATGTCTCATTTTAGTAAAGAAATCTCATTACACTTAAAACAAGACTCTTCACTGGAAAAAAACAACAATTTGCACCTGTTTCAAGTAGATTTTCACTTGAAATAAGTAGAAAAATCTGCCAGTGGGACAAGATTTTTTCCATTCCCCCTCATCCCCCCTCAACTCAGTTACTGCATACCATGTATTAAATATCCAGCCAAAACATAGACCAGTGTGAGTGTACTTAAGAAGCTCTGCAGTTACTTTACAGTACTAGGTGCGAAACATGTGTAAACAGAATAAAAACAAAAAATAAAAAATAGTGCAATGACCCCAATGCTCTTATGTGTACAAATTTTAAAAATATACACAGCAAAATAAAAAAGAGAGAAATAAAAATTAAATATAAAAGATAAACAAATAAATACAAAGTAAAATGTTACATATGCAAGGGCAGGACAGAGGCGGCATGTAGTGCAAATGAAAGTGTGTGAATCAACCATGGATCTATTGGAATCAACTGGGCGAGTTGGGGCAGTGTTCAGCAAGCTGACTGTATATCCCTTAAACAATATTGCAGTTTAGTTATATAAGTGCCTGAATTAATCATTATTTTATATTTTTTATAACTCTTGTACTATAATAAAGTAACTTCAACAAAAACATTAAGAGAAAACCAATAGAAAATAAGATTTTAAAGCAGATTTTGTTCACCCAAGACCTCAAAACTTCATTTCCCACAGTGCATTGCGATCAGTAGTTCCGGTTTGGCTCATTTCCGGGGAGGAAGTTGCTGGTTCAAAACAAATAGCTCTTCGATTAAATATTCTGTAACTTTCAATGAGTCTTTGCGGCGTATAAGTCTCATACTTGTTGTAATAACTTCTCATGTAAGTATGATTCTTTACTCAGACGTGAGGCTTTTATATTTCATACTTTTGACAAGTCTTTTAGATTTATCTGGTGCTAACAGCTAAAACATGTGTTGTTATCGAGCATCCTTCTGCTCCTCTAACCTTCTCGGTACAAAGTGTTTTTAGGCTCTTCTTGATCTATGTCAGACTTTTTTTTTTTAATAGTTACGGCTTTATGTGTTGCTGATGTGTTCCTAAAAGGAGAACTTGACACGAACGTATGAAGTCAATGAAATCAGTTGTCAGGTGTAAATGTGGGATTCATACAAACACAGAATTCATCTTCCAAGTAGATTTGCAGCTGGGATAAGAAAATCAAAGCTAATGGAGTTCATAATGCCTTAGAGTTTAACATCTTACTGCTGGTCTACAAAGACCTGAATGGTCAGGGACCAAAATACATGACTGTCTCAGAAAATTAGAATATTGTGATAAAGGTCTTTATTTTCTGTAATGCAATTAAAAAAACAAAAATGTCATACATTCTGGATTCATTACAAATCAACTGAAATGTTGCAAGCCTTGCATGACTTACAGTTTAAGAGTAAGATTCCCAGAATATTCAAATTTTTTGAGATAGGATATTTGAGGTTTCTTAAGATGTAAGCCATGATCAGCAATATTAAAATAATAAAAGGCTTGCAATATTTCAGTTGATTTGTAATGAATCCAGAATGTATGACATTTTTGTTTTTCTAATTGCATTACAGAAAATCACAATATTCTAATTTTCTGAGACAGTCCTGTACATGCTGGATCTGTTAGTTGCTATGAAGCTCCCAGACCCCTGAGGTTCATCTGGATCTGGTTTGTTGTGGTTCCCAAGAACCAGAACCAAGCAAGGTGAAGCAGCGTTCAGTTATTCTGCTCCTCACCGGTGGAACAAACTTCCTGTAGACCTGAGGTCTGCTCCAACTGTCACTCCTTTAAATCAGGACTAAAAACATTACTGTTTACTGAAGCGTACTCTTAACCCTCCTGTTGTCCTCGCCACTGTGTTAACCCCCCCCCCCCCCCCCCCCTTCCCAAATCCTTTAAACAAGATTTTTTTAACTTGAAATTTAACTTCCCCAGCTAGGGCAAGTAAGAGGAAGAGTTGTCAGTTCTGCCCTCAAAAGAAGGACTATACTGTGTGCTGCAGGTGTAATAAATATGTGCACTTGCATACTGCCCTACATGTGCTAACTAGTTGAATGGGATATGTTATATTTCATATCTTTGTATTATACATTATTGAAAATTGTTCACTGGAGAAAAATAAAAAAACTGAGTCATTGGGATGAATAAAAATGCATTCAAAACTCCCTTTTTTCTTTACCTATAGAAATACAAATGAGGAGGGAAAACTTAAGCATTCACTCATTTTGTGATGAATGACAAGTTGTTTCTTCAAGCAAGATGAAATTTGGTGCTTATAATGGGGGTTTAATGAAGACCAGTCATTTTGACCCGGAGGACACAGGGTGTATTCAGAAAATGAACACAACAGGAGGGTTAAATTAAATACTTACCTTCTGTACTCTACTGCCCTTACTTTTTAACAACTTCATCATTTTATTTAATTTTATTTGTTATTTACTGTTTAATTGTGTCTTGCTGCTTTTAATGTTGATGTAAAGCACTTTGAATTACCTTGTGTTGAATTGTGCTATAGAAATAAACTTGCCTTGCCTTAAAACTTCATAATCTCAGCATGATTTTCTGTTCAACTCATCCAATGGCTTTGACTTTGTAGCATCCTCTGTATCCATGGAGACGCCAGAGCCAGGCCCAGCAGATGGAGAGGAACGCCCGGTGGAGCTGCGACCTCGGACACGGTCCAACCCGGAGGGAGCTGAGGACCGGCGCAGCAGCACAGGAAGCCTCGGAGGGAACGGTAACCAGAGCATGTCTCAGCCCGCCGTGGGAAGTCGTGTGGAAGGGGAGGGCGAGGCTTCGACCAGCGACAGCCCCCCGAGCTCCATCACTACGACCATCCCAGCTGCTGCCGTTCAGGCCGTAGCTCCTGCAGGTGCCGTTGGTGCCACGGCTGGAGCCAGCAGCTCCGTGCCGCTGTCCTCTGCTGCTGTAGCGCCCAAAGAGAGGCCAAAGCCCACACAGCAACAGCCCACACTCACTATGCCCGTCCCTCCACCGGCAGAGTACCAGCTCCGAGTCCCCCGGGTCAACTGCCCAGAGAAAGTGGTAGGCTCACATTACACCCCTGATTCAAGCATCATTTTAACAAACAAAAGGTTGATTTCACTTTTTTGGCTTGTCCTGTTTGGTGTCTTGACAGATTATCTGCTTAGATCTTTCTGAAGAGATGTCTTTGCCAAAGTTGGAGTCTTTTAATGGGTGTGTAACCACATATCTTCATTTTCAAAAAAACAAGTTAGGTTGAATTTGTCCTTTGGCCTAATTTGATTTTCTTTTGATCTAGATCTAAAACAAATGCTTTGAACATATCGCAGAAAATGATTGAGATGTTTGTGAGAACAAAACATAATATTGACAAACAGCACGAGTTCGCCCTGGTTGTCATCAACGATGACGCTCTGTGGGTGAGTACAGACGCCACTGATGTCCGTCAAAAATATGTCGAGTTTTAGTTATTTCATAATACACCAATCACCCCAGTGCTGAGCAGGACGTTGAGTGTTGTGACCTGATATAAGGTGATATTTATTGTAGTTATCTGTGCCTCAGCTGTCAGGCTTCACATCTGATCCCAGGGAGCTGTGCAGCTGTTTGTATGATCTGGAAACCAATGTGTGCGAGTCTTTCAGTATCCTTTATCTGGAAAACACAACTGTTAAATATGTTTCTGTTTTTTTTTTTTTAATGATGACGTGGTGAATTTTAGATTTCTAGTTTTACCCTTAACTTCCATTTTTAGACCTTGAAGATCTCCTTAATGTCATGTAAGTAGAATTTAGTGAAAAAATATCCACAGCATACTGTTTTTAATATATCAATATTTAAAATTAAAAGTTGTATGTGTTGTCCTTTTCTTCTTTTTCTTTTCTTCTTGTGCCTCTGCAGTCGTCAGAAGATTGAGCTGCCCTCGACGGAGAACGTTCAGACCATCCCTCCTCCGTACGTGGTGCGAACGGTTCTCATCTACAGCCGCCATGCAGGGCCGCTTCAGTTCAGCCCCTCAGAGGCTGTTAGTGTGAGTACCTTCACTTTACTGTGTGTATATTTCAGTTGGTACATTTTCCTCCTCCCTTTTTTTTTATTGCCTCTTCTGCTTTCGGATATTTGTGGAAGAGTTCGGTCACGAACTTGTTTTTGTTCCCGTGTTTTGCTCCAGAAAATGCTGCAGTCTCCCTACTTCTTCTTTGACGTGGTGTATTTGCACAACGGAGCAGAGGAACAAGGGGACGAGACCAGCTGGAGGGTGAGTGGAGACGACGTTTGTGGAGGATTAGCAGGTTAATTCAATTCATATAGCTTCAAATCATGCCAAATGTCATCTTACTTCAGGGATACAATTCAACTCAGTCCAGATTAGGCCAGTTAATACAAACCCAACTGTAAAATAACGGCCCAGCGAAGGAAACCAACAGATGACACCAAGACTTTTCTTCCATATGATCCCCCGTCCTGAGCATGAACACAGAAAGAAACCATCAGCAGAACCAGACTCGGGGAGGGCAGCGATCTGCCTCGATGAGAGAACAAGAAGATAAGATCAATAGATCAAAAACACCTGTTAGGAAGAAGGAACACAGATCAATAATAACAATAATGTCATTAATAGAGTTTGAGTAAAAGATAACAGAGTGAGGAGAGGTGTATCATGGGAGGTTCCCCAGGGGTTTAGGCCTGCAGCAGCACGACTAAGAAATGTTTCACGCTCACCTGAGTCTCCCTGAACTCTAGGGATGGGAATTGATAAGATTTTTATGATTCCAATTCCACTTTCGATTCTGCTTAACGATTCGGTTCTTTTTCGATCCCCTTATCGATTCTCATTTGGAGAAAAAAAAGCACAACAATCAGGAAAATGGCGCTAATATGATAGGCAGTGTTCCTTAGTTAATTATTTACCTGCAGTATTATTAGCCACGGACATGCTAACTGCTGGGTTGAGAACTACTGACGTCGGTCCGGAGCGGATTGAAAACGCCTCTTTCATTGATTGTTATTGCTGCTGTGTGTGCAAATATTTTTGCATGTTGGTAGTATTTCCTCCCTTTTACGAAATATTCACTTGGCAAGTATTTCAAGTTGCTCTGTTGTCTCTTTTTTACTGAAATGTAACCAGACTTTCCAGCGTTTGTACCGCTTGGGCGCCATGTTTACTATTGACTGCTGACTTACGAACGACTGGAATTGAAAAGGGAATCGTTTGTAAAACTTGCAAACGATTCTAAGGAATTTAAACACAGGGAATCGATTCTGAACAAGAACCGGTTCTCGATTCCCATCTCTACTGAACTCCAAGCTTTGTTAAAGAGGAAAGTTTGAAGCTTCATCTCAAAGGTAGAGAAGGAAGGCCAGCACCTCTCTAATATGCTGTACTTTGTTTCTTGTTCATCCAGCTATGGCAAGGTGTGTTTGGAAGGTTAATTTGTGTACAATTTCTGAAAATGGAAACACCGTATTAAAAAAATAAATAAAAGAAAACAACCTTTTGAGTGAAATAACTTGAATGAAAAGTGAAAACTGCATCAATCTCCTGAACGCTGAAGCGCCTGACGTTCTCTTGAAGTGACTGAATATTTACATCTTCTGCAGGACAACTACACATCTTTCTGTACCTTGGACTCGAAGGGGATGTGTTATCGCTTTGAGGTTTCCCTGAGTGGACCCGCCATCGAGCTGCACAACTGCATGGCCAAACTGCTGGCCCACCCGTTACAAAGACCCTTCCAGAGCCACGCCTCGTACAGCCTGCTGGAGGGGGACGACCCCCCGGACAACGAAGCCACAGTCTGAAACCAGCGCTTCTGCGTGATATCAATGCACACTGCAGCTGCAGAAAACCGGCTGGCATCTCTCAACTGCACAATACTACTTGTTTTTCCTCTTTTACTGACAAAGATCTGGAGAAAAGTTCTCCAGACAAGTGTCTGACGAGGGTTTGAGTTTTTAGCTACGTAGCCACTGGGAATGAATGACGGGGAAGATGCTTTTAAATAACAGGGTTTGTCTTAGAAATAATCACGTTTATATCAAGTGTTCAAAGCACTGAGATTTGCAAAACCTACACTTAAGCTTCTTTCCTTTCAAATCACAGACCACACTGATTTATCTGCAAGTCTTAAAGGAAGAAATCCAACAAATGATGCCTGACGTGCAGCTTTTGTTCACAGTTGGCCTTTTAGAGAAATCAACCTTAAATACATGTACATTAATACATGTAAAATGAACTTTGATTTAAATATAGAACGATGCCTTTCCTTCCGGTTGTTAACTTCCTCGTTGTTACTTGTTTTGATGCATTTCTGTCTTATTAGATTACTTTTTTTTTTTTTTTAATCCCTTTATTCCTAAGCATGTCACACAGACAGAGAATGTCAGTAATGTTGTTTTTTTTAAGCTTCCCTTGACGTTGATCTCTGTGGCGGTTTGTGATGGTCCTGCCAGTCTAGACGCACTTCGAATCTAATGTACAGAAAAGCTTTTTAAGTTTATTTCTGAGTATTAAAAAAACATGTACTTCTCATAAATGAGTGCACTTGTAGATTTCTTCGTGCTTGTGTCAGGAGATGGCAGCAAACCACCTCCTTTAAAACATTCAGCCGGGTTTCCTTCCAGCTGGAAATAGGGGGACTGGCTCCCGTTGCTGCAGTCAGCAGTAAACCCTCATCTGCTTATCTCCCCTGCTTTGATGGTCTCGTCTGGGTCGCTGGGTCGCTGCTACTCCAGGGTTTATAACACTCCTATATGATTAAGCAGTCGCCCCATCACATATTGTAATCTCTTATCCAGCTATTGCTCAAATCTAACTTCAGCGGTTAAATGCATGTTTTCCTGTCCGGCCAGTTATCTGAAAAGATGTCAAGTCTTCAACAGTTTAGTTTCCTGCTTTTGTTCAGTCGCTATCTGATGTCTCGCTCCTAACTCCCCATTTTCTCTCAATCTATCTTCATAAATTTCCCTTTTTCTTCATCCAATGAAGATAGGTTGTCAGGGAGACAATGGGGAGCAGGAAAAGCTGGGACTCTGAGGACCTTTTCCCCTTTCACACCCTCCCCCAGCAGACCTGGCCGTTCCTCACGTCATCGGCCCGATAACGGTGACGGGGGTCGATCCAGAGAGCCCGTCCGGCTGGGTGAATTTGTTATTCCGTCCCTAAAGAATGACAGGTCCCTATTGTTTTCATTCCCTCAGTCCTCCACTGCTATGACTCCTTTCCGTGTTTGCTTGAGACAGGATATGGTGGAAATTTTTGTATTTCTCTGGTATTTTCTGCTTTACTCCTTATTTGCATTGTTCAACCGACAGAAGGGAACGTGATGAGGAGTTCTGTCATCGTTCTAGTTACATAGTGATGGGTCACGTTTCCTGATATCTTTATATAACATCTCCTCCACATTAATGGAATAAAACTGCTCATTTATCTGCATACCAAACGTAACAGCTAACCGTTTTAATCTAGTCAATCTATCATCTTAGAAGCCGTGTTTGGGAGAATAAACTATTTCATGAGGATCCTCTTTTCCCAGCAGTTTGTAAAAAGTCCTTATGGAGCGTTAAATGTAAGTAAAACCAAAATGCAGTAATCTGGTGACTATTTAAACTCTTATCAAGCTGTTCAAAGGCAAAAGCATCAAAACAAATTGCATTTTATTTTGAAAAATAAATTTCAGTGAACATTTGAAAGTAGAAGAGACTAGTTTTGTCGTTGTTTTACTAAAGTGTGAGATCTGGCGATGTACCGTAGTACAGCGGTCCTGTACTGTACACCTGCCCAGGTATCCAAGACATCCATGAACTTTCTCTGAGGGAATGTTTGAGCTGCGTCTGGATGTAGCATTGATTACTTACTGAGAGAAAATCAAAGTCTGATTTCTATTTCCACTCTGTGCATCTTGATTGAGTTCTGCTGGACTGTATCTGGCTGTCGCTGCACAACTATATACACAGATTAAATAGTATTATTGCTTTTATTTGGTTTTTACCTTGCAAACTTTTCCAGTTAGAGGTCTTTAAAAGTGAATGTTCCATTTTTATTATTATTAAAATAATAGTTTGATATGTTTTCAGGCTCAGTAGTTCTTCGTATAACAAAGTAAAGCTCCTCCTGTGTTTAAATTTCTTTTTTCTTTCATATCAAACAGCTCATTTCTACTTGATATCAGTTATTTGCACAGATAATCCTCTAACTGACTTTCTGCAAACAAAGAATTTGCTCTAAATCTTTGAGTTTTAAAACAAGCAGAAAAACTAAATTTATAATTTGAAGATGTTTTTAACCAAGCAAAGTTTTGTGGAAAAATACCAGAATCCTTTCTTTTGTCTTTAAAGTGTCTGGGGGAGACCTTTCACCATGAATCAGTCTCTTTTGATTTGCCAAACTAATCTATGGAAAATTTACGAGCAGCAGTGCAGCAGAAGAAGAGAAGAGGCCGGTCGGGGAGGAGAGTGGAGGGGAGGGCAGGGGAGGAGGGGGAGGAGGGGGAGGAGGGGGAGGCCAGGATGGACTGGAAGTCTGCCTCCAGCACCCTTTATAAACATGCACCCTTCCACAAACCTTAGGGTCATTGTTTATGAACGTCCACGCGTGGCCTCTCTCCCTGGACGCTTCTGCATCCTCACACTTGTGCAGAGCTCTGCAGGACAGACAGAAATCCACCACCACAATCCTGCAGACGTCTTCTGCCTGAGAGCCTCAGCATCAACGCACCAGAGAGGGAATCCTTGTGGATCTTTGCTGCCGATTCATCACGGTTTCAGATTATCAAAAAGGAAAAACATTTGCAATCATTTCACCTCCGCCGGTCATGTACAGCTCCAACTACTCCCGGGCCAAGTTTGGCCTGGAGGCCAAGGAGCGCCTGCAGAAATCCAGAGGCAAGAGCTGCGGCTACTACATGAGGATCGTCTTCCTCTTTTCCTCTCTCATCCAGTCGCTCATCATCGTCAGTCTGGTGCTCTTCCTCATCTACGGACAGCCGGAGAAGTCTGCACAGGAGAAGATGGTGAAGGTCAGTGAATGTAATCCATGACACCTCAAAGGTTATCATTTAATATATCTTTTATCGGGATATATTTGTGGTCTGCTCTTTGGTCAGTTTGCTTGAGATGATAGTTTTGCTGGTTTGGATGACTCTCTTTCACGTACCAATGCGGCGTGAGCGTGCTCAGGTGTGATGCTGATGCTGCTCTGCGTCTTTCTGAAGGAGCTGCAGCTCGGCTACAACAGGCTCAGTGAGAACAACATCCAGCTGACGAAGGAGAAGGGCGAGCTGGGCGCTCAGCTGGAAGCTCGCGCATCTGAGAAAGCTGCTCTGGAGAAGGAGATGGCAAAGCAGGGCGAGGCTTCCAACAAGACAGTGCAAGATCTTAAAATAAAATTAGTAAGTACGGATGATTGACAGGAGGGAGATGCACATTTTTTTTCATGTTATAGTAAAATCTGTGTAGTTTGCTCCAATTAAATTCTCTTCAGGAGTAAAATAATTTAAAGAAATAGCTTAATTAGGCATATTTGTTATCATAAAAAACATTAACCAGTTAATAATCATTCATCTTGTATTTTTTTTAATGCTTTTACAGAATGTTTGTCAGTCAATGGTGTCCATGGTCCAACGTACAGCCCAGGCTCCGGTCCGGTCCCTCCCTCCAGTCACTTCTAACAGTAGGTCCCTCAGTATCACATTAAGATGATAAAAGCATCCAAAACACTGATATATGTTTTAAATATATATTTAAACCACATGGGGAGGACATGTTGTACGCCTTTGCTTCATTTATGGTAAAACATTTTTTTTTTAAATCCTGTTTTATTAAATGATGAGTAAAAAGAATAGATTTGGTTCAGAGATTGACCTCCCTGACCAGTATTTAGTTGATAATCATATTTGAATGACTTTTTAACACTTTTTTAAGGGAACATTTGATCCCAATATTAGTTACCATGAAATGCAAACAGTGCAGCAATTCACAAATTATTCTCTTACACTTAATAAGGTGAAAAATCACGACTTAATAATGTTTTAATCATATAGAGATTCATCATAACTATTTTTCTTTGAATCCTCCAGATGAATTGAAGACTTTGCAGACTCGCAACGCCCAGCTGGAGGCTAAGATGAATCTCATCAACACAAACTTCACCCAGCGGGTTCAGTATCTGACCCAGGAGAGAGACGACGCCGTCAGGGACCGAGACGTCCACCTGGAGGACGCCGTCAAGCTGCGCCGGGACAACACCCTCCTGAGCCAGCAGATCTCCACCTTCACTAGGTCTGTCCGTCTGTCCGTCACATCTCTGACTGAAAATCCAAACAGCAAAATATGTTAAGGTTTTTGTTTTTTAATCCTTTTAACTAGGAAGTGCAAAGAGGACTTTGTGCATTCTTTGGACGGCATCCAGACGGTGACCAGGGATTTCCTGAACCGGATCAACAATCTGTTTCCCCACCAGATGACCTTCTACCTCACCTGCAACGGTCAGCGGGAGCAAATGGAGACGATAAGAAACAGCTGCACGAACCTGTCCAGAGAGGTGGAGAATAAGTTCCAGTTGTACTTGGACAACGTTGGCAACAAGGTCTGTTTGTGCGCTTCATTTTGAGAGAAACAACCCCTTTTTTTCTCCATCAATAACACAGAGTAGTTATAAAGACTGTTAATAGCAAATATATAGTTTAATTTAGTTTACGAGACTTGATTTTGATCATGATGTATTTTTATCTGAAAGGCAATCACAATATCTTAACTTGTGTGATTGGCCTTTTTCACTTTCCATCATGGTTTTTTTCCAACTGGGCGACACATACTTTAAACTTTCCTTAAGAACGTTGGGGTTTTCTAAAGAACGAATGGGAAGCCAGGTCCTCGTGGGAGGAAGTCTTCTCACACCGCCGTTCCTGATGAATCCAGCTAAAGAGGCAAACGTGCTGGGCGGCAGACTCAGGTCAAAGCAGAGGTCAAATGTGCCGCTGTGCTGATAGAGCAGCAGCTCTGCGCAGGAGTCAGGACAGCAGGGCACATAACCTCAGAAAGGGCTTGTTTTTGGTCCCTGTAACATTTCATTCAGATACAACAAGAGCTAAAAAAAAAGATAAATAAGTCTGCTTTTTAAGAAAAATATTTTTAATGCAGGAAAAAAACACTTTTATCATTTATTTCTAAAGTGTCAAGTTCAGATCATCTATCAGTTCATGGGTCAGTCATGAAATAAATAAACATCTAAGCTAAAAACAACAAACCATTTCATTATAAAATAACAAATTCTCTCAGCAACAAGCTGGTTTATTATATTTATATCATATTTATCTCTGCAGGGGATTAAACAGGGATAGAAAATGGACCGATGGATGATTATCTCTGGGAAAAGAGATAATTTGGTTCATCGTAGATACGTCTGCTACAGCTGAGAGCTCTATAGAACTGTGTGCGTGGATGATAAAGATGACGTTATCAACAATCACAGCAACAGACCTAGTTTCTTTAGAAGGTGTCAGCGGGGAGATCTTTTTAGGGTCCCATCCGGGCCTTCTAACGATCTGTTAGCAATCTCTGGCTCTGGTCAGTATGGGCCAGTACTGGGTCCTGAAATCGACTGATTTGTTTTTTAGTGCATGCATAACATGCACATTTCTATTCATCCATCTATTTATTTAATTGTCAGTAAATTAATCAGTGTAAAGGCTTAGAACGAAGTTTTTAATCCCATATACATTTATACTTACATGAATTTACAGCTCATCTTAAGTATTTTTACATGATCCTGTTCACTGCATGTGAATGATAAAATGATAATGTGTTCATATCCCTCTGATCAACTACACACGAATGTTCATTAGTACATCTCACAGTTAATTTAGAGGTGTATTACTTTGTGCTCTCCTTCCCAAAAGGGTCAGTTCTCTGCCTTAAGCCTTAGTCCTACTTGAGCTGCACATTAGGATTGTATGCACGACGTTGGCTAAAACACTATACAGATATCTATGAGTCAGTACTTTACATCACAAAGGACACTCGTGGCACCACGCTTAAACATCTTTTGTTGTTTTTTTTTTAAATGATTTTCCAGGTGGCTGAGATTCAGTCCCTGTCCAGCGAACAGGAAGTGCTGAACTCACACCTGAAGTCTGAAGTGAGTCAGTGTAAAAACGACAAGACTGAGATCGCCACCAAGGCGGCCAAGGACCTGGAGATCAAGCAGAAGACTCACGACAATCGGGTGAGTGTATGTGTGTGGTAGAAAAATCCCCTTAACAGACTCAGACGTCGCCTGTATCGGGTTATAAGAATGTAACATAAACATTTAATATGCATTTTCTTTAGGTGGAGAATTTATTGGTGGAGCAGAATCGACTGAGAGATGAGAAGAAAGTTCAAGAGGAGACGCTGGCCCTGAAGCAGAAGGAGTTACTGGCTCTGCGGGGGCTGCTGCCCAACAATAAGGTCAGATTACTGCAGATTCACAGTCATGCACTCAGATATACAGATATATGAGGCATTAATATCTATGAGCAAGTAAAATATTAATCTAGACAAGTCAAAAGATTCCCAGCGAGTCCGAATATTTCACTTTACAACCTGAGAAGTCTTGACCGCTGCAGCAGGAAGGATGCAACTGCAAGATAACGGAGAAAAACAATTTTTAAGGAGTCACAAGTTCACAAAAAGCTATTTTCACACAAGGTGCAAAGTCAGAAAAGGCAGAGTTGTCAAATGTCAGTAATACTGAGAGGGGTTTTGTTTTGCAGGTCGGCCCACCAGCGGGACTCAGGGACGCAGGAAAGCTGCAACGGTGAGATTCCGACTCTCACTCACACTCATACCTGACTACTGTTGCTTCGTCCAGAGTTTTGTCCTAAATGTTGATCTCATGTAACCGGAGTTCCTCCTTCTGGGAAAACCTGAACGCCGGCACGCAATGTCACTGCAATCACAACTTCCAACTCCCAAAAACTGTAGAAATATTTATCTTGTTCTTCCGTTGCACAGCTAATCATAGCACAACTGAACCGTCCTCTAATCAAACATGCAGCCCAGTAAATGTTTGCATCCGTGTTCTGTGATAAAAACTGTTGATGCTTTGTCTTCCAGGTGAGTGGGAACCCGGCTGTACGTCCCCGACCCGGGGAACCAACTCCACCTGTCAGCATCACTGGCATTTTTCTCGTGTATATATATCCAAAACACTTCCAAAACAAACCTGTGGACACTTTGCCGCCGTATTAGCGGCATAAATTCACTGTTGTTCAGCTCTGTCTGTGGCTGAGGATTCATCTGTGTTGTTTTCACCTTCGGGTTTGAATGTCAGCTGGGAAAAGTCTTGCTGTCTTCACAGCTCCGGGCAAATGTAGACTTTTTTAAAAAGCCTGGTGTAAATATTTCCCCTCGTGTGGTTCGTGAAAGGAGGAAAATCAGCTCTGGAAGGAACTAAAAACCCTCGGTAACACAAATAGGTCCGGCATCTCTTTGGCGGTAAAAATCGGAGAGCCTCACACGGGGATTGAGGCTGCAGCTGCTCGCTGGTTTGCCATAAACAACTCTTAAAATAGCCACATAAAGTTTCCTGCTGCTCACATAGATTTGTAATACAGCGCGGGTAACAATACGGACATCCATCAACATCTAAGGACATGGTCGCGTTTGCAGCTATGAGATGTCCTTGATGCGGTTTGGCGTCCGAATGAAAGCGGGACGATTCCGACTCAACACCGCAGCCCTTGGTGGGGGGGGTAGGAAAGAGCTGAGGCCATCGAGTGGCATTTAGACGTTTTTACAAGAACGGTGACTACAATATGAGCTATCCTCCAGCTTTACAGCTTCCTTCTCCTTCCAGAAGCGCGGGACAGAGAGCGCGTACAGTTGTGTGGCTGGAAACAGCTGCTCGGCTTCTTAATTATTATTATTGTTATTATTGTAGGTCAAGTCTGGTACACAGAAAAAAGAAAAAAACAATGAATATGAGTTGCGATGTTCCAGATTACAAGATTTCTTTATCATACCTGTTTGTGTAAATAGTTTATACTTAATAAAAGAATGCAAGAGCCACACATGCTGCACTATTGTACATTACTGTTGAACTGTGATCCTAATTTGTGCATAAAAACAACTCAAAACTTCACTTTCTCTGTCAATTGTTCACAAAAGTGGAACTATAATAGTTTCTGAAAGCAAGCGTGTTTTAACTTAAATGTGATGTCGTTTTTATTTTTGTAACAGTTAAATTTCTCTGCATTTCATCTTGTTTTGTTTTTTTTAATATTGAGGGAAAAAGCTTCTTGTTGTCTGCATCATATTCTTGTGTCAGAAGAGCCAAACTCTTAAGTTGTCATGAAGACTTCTGCAATGTCTACCAGAGTGACTGACATGTATTTGTTTACCAGTGGAAGTGGTTCTTCATCTAAGTTTGCAAATGTCTAGTTCTGTAAATAAAATTTGACTTGACTTTGTTTATCTTTGGTGTTTTTCCCCCTGCAAGTCTGTGTTGTTGTCCTGCAAGTTCATTGAAATAAATGAATTAAAAAAAGACTAAATGACTAAATGACTAAATGTCTTCAGATTCAGAAAAACTTTATTTATCCCTGAGGGGCAATTGCAAGGACAACTTAGGAGCAAGACGTTGAAAGTACCAAATAGAATAATATAATAAAATAAAAGCAGATAAATAAGGTATGTCATGTATGTAAAAAGAATATATAAAATATAAAAATATCAGAAAAATGTAAAATAGAGTGACTGTAGTGGAATAAATAAAGTGGAATGTTTTTTTTTTCAGCGACAGACACAGAAATCCAGTCAATTAGGGTTTTCAGGTCAGATTTGAGACTTATCCGACACGCGCACGTGCACCATGAGTGACGACAGGGTGCTTGGCAGCGCGTCAAGTAAAAAAATCGATCAACAACAACAATGGAGACGCACGTGACGGCAGTAAGCGGGGAGATGTCAACAACAACAGCTGCCTCCATCCACCTCCCACCTCGCTGTGGTCTCACACCATGTTTCCTGTTGTTGATGCGAACCACACATGCCCGGTGATGTCTGCCGAACATGTGTCGTGGTTCTGAGGGCTGGGCCGTTCACACGAACGTTTGGTGCCATTTGAAGTCAACAGAATTGGACAATGTTGGACAACGTAGTGGGAATGTTGCAACACATCCCACTGAAGCCGAACCTTTTACCACTGAATTATCAACATTACACCATCAGTTATTATGATAATATTTCATCATAAGTAGTGGATGACCTGAGCTCAGTGTCTTCTGACCACTGAACTGTACCTGTATTTTCCGCACTATAAGGTGCACTTAAAATCCTTAGTTTTACTCAAAAATTGTCAGTCCGCCCAATAATCAGATGCGCCTTATGTATGAATGTTGTTGTGCTTACTGACCTCGAACCAATTTTATATTTACAAAAATCTGTCAAAATGTTTTAGTGCAACTTTGGTAGGTGATGAATCCGCTTGATTGACGTTTGGACCGTTCAGCTGACACATTAAAGTCGGTCCTTGGCAGAGGTGGGTAGTAACGAGTTACATTTACTCCATTACATTTACTCCGTTACATTTACTTGAGTTAGTTTTGGGAAATTTTGTACTTTTAGGAGTAGTTTTGAATAACTATACTTTTTACTTTTACTTGAGTAGATTTGTGAAGAAGAAACTGTTACTCTTACTCCGCTACTTTAGGCTACGTTGAGCTGTTACTTTTCTTTTATCCCTTTTATCCGCATATGCGTCAATCTCATGACATCACTGAGCGATTCTTTGGGAAAAATGTTTGTTTTTGCATGTTTTGTCACATTTACACAGACTCAAACACACACAGAGTTTCTATGAGTTCATGGGCTTGTTCTAGTTCTGCCTGGTTAAAAAAGAAAAGTACAAAGGCTTGAAATTTTGTGCTACCTGTGCTTAATTAATTTTATTATTCTGTTATTTTATTTATTTTATTATTTGTTAAAGAACTTGAATTTACTTTAAGATTATTTTAATTTAAGGTATTTTTTATTCATTTTAATGTATTTTATTATTTTATTGATTTAATTTGCCTGAAGATGATAATTTTGTACTTTTGTCTGTTTGAATGGTTGTGTTAAAAAAATGAATCAGATGTTTACTCAACAGTTACTCAGTACTTGAGTAGTTTTTTCACCAAGTACCTTTTTACTTTTACTCAAGTAATTATTTGGATGACTACTTTTTACTTCTACTTGAGTCATATTATTCTGAAGTAACAGTACTTTTACTTGAGTACAATTTTTGGCTCCTCTACCCAGCTCTGGTCCTTGGTTGGATACTATGAAGGTAAATAAAATGCTCTTTTTAATTGAAGTGAAGGCTTTTATTATTGAAAATGTTTTTTTGATTGAGTAATAAAGACACAAATCTACCTTCATGCATTGTTCCAACCTCACACTAACTTCAGGTGTCCCTTATCCCTGGCAACATTGAACAATCCCTTTTCCACCAAACCGGTTCCAGTGCTGGTGCTGGTTCACAACTCGTTCAACTTGTAACCAGCTGAGAACCAGTTTGTTTTTCCACAGCTCGGGTGCTGAGAGGAGCCACGTCATTACGTTGCTGCAAACGTCAGTGACGTCGCTGCGTTTGCGTGAAAGTTGAAGCAACAACAAAGTATTTGCTCTACTAGGACTTGGTCCACATAGCTCCTCCGTGGACAAATCTCTAAAAGACAGGTTGTCTCCTCCTCAGACCCATGACGCTTTGCTGCATCCAGATTCATTCTTATCTGAAAATGTCTCCGTCTCCCAGTCTTGCTATTGCCCTTGGTTTTAACAACTCTGCCCCCTCCGCTTACGTAAGCGGTTCTTTCCTCTAGTCCAGCAAAGAGTTGGTGCTACTTTGGAACCGGAGCCAGTTCTTTGTCAGTGGAAACAGAAAGTCCGGTTCCAAACTCAGCACTGGTCCAGAACCAGAACCAGCCCTGGAACCGGTTTGGTGGAAAAGCTGTAGGACGTAATACGTAATGGTCTGCAAAATACGGTAATCGGTTTAACCTTTAAGCTCAAATAAACATTGATGCCAACATTTGAAGGAATTCCTACACAAAAATAGAAAGCGATGGCCGTAACACCTCCTGCCACGGCTCTTCCGGAGCGGAGGAAAAAGAAATCACACCCTCTCAAAACAAATATTTGACCTGATTCCGTTGAAAAACACGGAGGAACAAGCTCCCAGGCTCACTGATGGATGTGGGTGTTACAGGTGAGTTTGCCTTCCTTTTGCAAGCAGGAAATCCTTTGTTTGGCATCAAGTGTTTTCGAGTCCATGTATAGCCCCAGACATTCACACACCAAGTCAGAAGGGTGGAGCTGGTTGAACTCGGTAACTTCAACCTCAGGGTGGCCTCCGATCCCCCCAGGAAGCTGAATTCTGGAGCAAAATTACATAAAAACAAACTGATGACTATTTTCAGTTTATCAGTGGGTTCATCTGCTGAAGATGTGGTAATATTATTCTCATCACCAATCAGGTTTAGTCAATTTTCTCTTACTTTGGAGCGACGTAATGGGAAGACTGAGCTGCTCAGCAGTCCTGATTATTTGTTTCATGATGCACCAAATCCATAGTACTGGTGAAACATCTGGACTGCAGGCCGGCCCGTTCAGCACCCTGAATCCTCCCCTGTGAAGCCATGCTGTTGTGAAGGATCCAGTATGGGGTTTAGCTTTGTCTGGATGAAATATGCAAGGCATTCTCTGAAGAGAGGTTGTGTGGATGGGAGCATATGTTGCTCTGAAGCCTCTATGTACATTTTAGCATTGATGGTACCTTTCCAGATGTGTACGCTGCCAATGCCTCAGGCATCAATGCAACCTACTACCATTAGAGATCATGACATTGGTTGATGGTCCCCCTCCTCTGCTGTCTGTAGGAGACGCCCTTCATGGTTTCCAACTACAATTTCAAATTTGGACCAATCAGCTCTTGAGAACGACAGGGTGTCGAGGGAGGAGCTGATGTGTTAAATGATGAAGTCTGGAGCAGAAATGAAGAATGGCGTATGTTAGGGTGGTGCAGGACATGTATGGGAGCTGTAAAGCAATGGTGAGGTGTGCTGTAGGTGTGACAGGGAGGTTCAGGGTGGAGGTGGGACTGCATCATTGTTGTTGCTATGGTGATGGACACGCTGACAGATGAGATTAGACACGACTGCATCATTGTTGTTGCTATGGTGACGGACATGCTGATAGATGAGGTTAGACAGGACTGCATCATTGTTGTTGCTATGGTGATGGACATGATGACAGATGAGGTTAGACAGACCTGTCCATGGACCGTGACGTTTGCAGATGATATTGTGATCTATAGTCAGAGGTGGGTAGAGTAGCCAAAAATTGTACTCAAGTAAAAGTACTGTTACATCAGAATAATATGACTCAAGTAGAAGTAAAAAGTAGTCATCCAAATAATTACTTGAGTAAAAGTAAAAAAGTACTTGGTGAAAAAAACTACTCAAGTACTGAGTAACTGTTGAGTAACGTCTGAGTTATTTTTTTAACACAACCATTCAAACAGACAAAAGTACAAAATAATCATCTTCAGGCAAATTAAATCAATAAAATAATAAAATAAATTAAAATTAATAAAAAATAAAAAATAGCTTAAATTAAACAAGCTCAAAGTAAATTCAAGTACTTTAATAAATAATAAAATAAATAAAATAACAGCATAAAAAAAATAAATTAAGCACAAGTAGCACAAAATTTCAAGCCTTTTCTTTTTTAACCAGGCTCCGCAGGCAGAACTAGAACAACTCCATGAACTCATATAAACTCCGTGTGTGTGTTTGAGTCTGTGTATATGTGACAAAACATTTTTCTCAAAGAATCCCTCAGTGATGTCATGAGATTGACGCATACGCGAAGGGAATAAAAGAAAAGTAATGAGCTCAACGTAGCCTAATGTAGCGGAGTAAGAGGAACAGTTTCTTCTTCACAAATCTACTCAAGTAAAAGTAAAAAGTATGGGGATTCAAAACTACTCCTAAAAGTACAAAATTTCTCAAAATTCACTCAAGTAAATGTAACGGAGTAAATGTAACTCGTTACTACCAACCTCTGTCTATAGTGAGAGCAGGGAGCAAGTGGAGGAAAACTGAGCGAGGTGGAGGTTTGGCCCGGAGAGGAGAGGACGGCAGGTCAGCCGCAGGAAGACAGAATACATGTGTGTGAATGAGAAGTGTGAAGCTACAGGGGGCAGATATATCAAAAGTTTACGTACTTAGAGCCAACAGTCCAGAGTGATGGAGAGAGTGTAAGACAGGTAAGTGTGTGCAGGTTGGAACGGGTGGAGAAAAGTGAACAAGGTGGTGGTGAGACCTGTGATGTTGTCATCAGTACTCGAGTTCTAAAAAGAAATCAGGGGGGATGGTGGATTTTATCATATGGGGACAGATAATTTGTGCTGATTACAAATAATATAATATATTACAAATAATAGCACTGACCAAAACACCTGCAGAAATACTGCAGGAATGACATAGCAGCAGTTAAATGCAGCCTTCTGTAAGCTTTAAATATCCACTGGGCTTACATCAAATACATCAAAACACAACAATAAAAAACAGTTTTCTGAACTTATCAATATGATTCTGTCCTTCACAGGATAAGTAAAATGGATCACTGCAAAAACTCAAAATCTTAACAAGAATATTTGTCTTATTTCTAGTTAAAATGTCTCATTTTAGTAAAAAAAATCTCATTTTACTTAAAACAAGACTCATCACTGGAAAAAACAACAATTTTCACCCGTTTCAAGTAGATTTTCACTTAAAATAAGTAGAAAAATCTGCCAGTGGAACAATATTTTTTTGCTTGTAATGAGAAGATAAATCTTGTCCCACTGGCAGATTTTTTTACTTATTTCAAGTGAAAATGTACTTGAAACAGGTGAAAATTGTCAAATTTTATATATAATATATAATATTTTTCTGGTTTTATTCTTCTGGTGATGGCTCTAAATGTTGAAATAGCAGTAAAACCACATTCATTGATGAAATGACATAAGGGATCGAAACGGGGGATGGCAGTTTTACAGGGGGGATGATTTTGACCGTTTTTATTTCAGGAGGGATGCCATCCCCCCTCATCCCCCTCAACTCCAGTACTGGTTGTCTGGTTAGGAGACTGGCACTGGGGAAAAGACAGGAGACAGAGTTGGGAGTACCAGATGTTTTTTATTTTATTTATTTTTATTTAACCTTTAGTGGTTTCTCATTTACAATGACCACCTGGGCAAAGCCCATACAATTACAGTGAAACAAACAATCAAACACGATATATAAAAAAAACCACAACACATTAAAAAAAATATGAGTAGAAAGTGGTAGCGCTGCTCCGGAGGGGTTACAAACATGTGCAATGATCACAGATTAATGTTGAGAGTGTATTTTTGAAGGAGGAGAATGGGCCCTCCTGGGTTAAAATACTCTCCTCGGCAGCGGCGATGATGGACAGGATCAGGAACGAGTACATCGGAGTGACAGCGCATGGATGTTCTGGAGAAGAGGTCAGTACTGAGGAGGAATAGTGAATATATTAGTAGAAGGATGGTGAGGTCACAGCTGCCAGGAGGAAGACCGAAAGGAAGATTTATGGATGTAGTGGAAGAGGACATGAAGTTCATCGGGGTGAGAGAAGAGGATGCAGAAGAAAGGGTCAGATAGAGGCGGGTGATTCGCTGTGGTGACCCCTGAAGAAAAAAGCACAGAAGAAAAGAAAAGAAAAGAAAAGAAAAGAAGACCACGATAGAAACATTCCTCTAGTTCAGCGGGCGGCAACCCAAAATGTTGAAAGAGCCATATTGGACCAAAAACACAAAAAAACAAATATGTCTGGAGCCGCAAAAAGTCTTGTATAAGCCTTAGAATGAAGGCAAATGGTGAAAGGCGAAATGTCGAGAAAAAAGTCGAAATGTTGAGAAAAAAGTCAAAATTTTGAGAAAAAAGTCAAAATGTCAAGAAAAAAGTCGAAATGGCAAGATTAATGTTAAAGTACAATCTCGAGAAAAAAGTCAAAATTTCGAGAAAAAAGTCGAAATGTCGATAAAAAAGTCGAAATGTCGGGATTAAAAAGGAAAGAAAAAAGGAAGAAAAAAAGAGGAAAAAAAGAAGAAAAAAAAGAAAAAAGAAGAAAAAAATGAGAAAAAAAGAAAAAAAGGGAAAAAAGAGAAAAAAAGAAGAAAAAAAGCAGAAAAAAAGGAAAAAAAACGTCAAACATTTTTGAAAAATCTCCAGGAGCCACTAGGGCGGCGCTAAAGAGCCGCATGTGGCTCTAGACCCGCAGGTTGCCAACTCCTGCTCTAGTTTGAATGAGCTTTGGACCACAGAAGATGGCAGCCATTCTGGGTCGTGTTCACGTATGGAGCCGTAAGCTGCCGCTCTGGATGGATGGTGGATGACTTCAGCGTTTCTGAGCCCATCCAGTGATCATCAGTTAAGATGCATGTCTGGTTTTAATGCAATGTGGCCTTGTACCTTCTGCACAGAGATTCCTTCTGATTCTCTGAACGTTTGGATGATTTTACACACTGAAGATGGTGGGATCTTAAAGTCTTACAAGTTTTACATGGAACATTTTCCAGTGGTTGTAATTAAAGTCTGTCAAAGCAGAACAGATTTAAAAGCTACTAAATATTAAACAACGGGGACATTAACAAGCACCGTTACGTTGATTTTATTTTTGCCAAATTAGTAGTAAACGGTGCACTCATCAACAGTCATGGAGACTTGTTTACGTGTTTGAATTAAATAATTTTGGTATCAATGTACCAAACACATCCTGCGACATTAACGCAGGTTTCAGCACTTCAAAGACAAAGCTCAGAAATGTACCACCACAAATCTTGATGACAGCACGTCCCGCTCTTAGCTCATACTTCACTGGCGCTGTAATTAATCTGGGAGAACATGAAAGGGGACAAAAGGGCCGACAGGGCTGGGCGGGAAGAGGAAGGGTCAGGTGGGACGGCCGGGGAGGAGAGTCGGACGCTGCACGCTGCAGGACGAATGTCGTCAGGGACCGGGAGAAAAAAGAAGCCATCCGAGGAAGAAAGGCGACAAGTTCAACGGGGAACCATAAATATTTGATCAAGGTCAGATTGACAAATTAACAAAGGGCACCGAGAGATTTGTCTCTTAAAATTACCCTTTCCCACAGAGCTGAGCAGGCTTAGTCTTTATTGTAGAAACAGGACTAAAAATGTAATTTACATAAACGCAACAAATAATCATCTTTGTAAAACTATAAACTATTTCATGTTACAAGGATGAAATAAATACTTGGACTTAATGTGACGGTTCAGATCAGTATTTTGCTCAAAGATGTATTAAATCTTTGTTAAAGTTCACAACCTGATGTTTTTTTCACCTCTTGAGCCTGAGGCGATGCATGGCTGCAGCATGTAGGAGTTTTCTCTATTCTTCTTGCAAAAGCCTCAAATTCTTGGATTATTCTTCTCCTGATACCTAATCTCAACATGTCCAAGCAAACGGCTACGAGACCGTCAGAAAAATGTTCAGCTTGTGCATCTTAAAGGGGACCTATTATGAAAAACAGGTTTTTTCTTGCTTTAACATATATAAAGTGGTCTCCCCTCAGCCTGCCAACTCAGAGAAGGAGGAAAGCAACCAAATTCTGCAGTGTCTGTACAGCCGCCTGGATGAGCCATCCAGTGTGATGTGGATCTACGAGCCAATAAGATTCTGCTCCCTTTCGTTACGTAACCAAAATGCAATTTACATAGGTCGGCCTCCGATGCGTGAAACCACGCCCACAACTAACTCCGCCGGCCGGAGCTTCCGCCATTTTTCCGTAGCGGTGTATCGCGTCATTCAGGCGGCCAATCAGCACAGAGCCTCATTATCATAGCCCCGCCCACTCAGAATCCTGCATAGATAATGAGGTTAGAGAATGGGTTAGATAAAGACATGGCTCAGAGGCTGAATTTCTAATTTATTTAGCAAAAACAATCAAAAGCTTGTTTTTAACACATTCAAGGCCTGTTTAAAATAGGTATTACTGTAGATGTCATAATAGGTCCCCTTTAAGGTATAGGGGCACTCTTGAGTTGTGGATCCTTAGTGTGTTTTTCTTATCCGTGTGTAGAGGCATCATCTTTTCAGTTTCAGCATCTCTGCTCATTTTTTTCCTCTGCAAAGGTTTTTACTTAAACAAAGGTTTTCAGAACATTTTCCATGCAGGTTTGGATCCTGTGCTGTTGCAATGGTTTCCTCCACATCTGTTATGAGCAACCATGTGGAAGCTGCTCACATATGGAGGCAACTGACCAAAGCCCAAGTAAGGCCTACAGAGGTGGAAGAGGTGACGCTCGGAGGGTGGATGAAGACACAAACTTTTAATACCTGGTGTTTCACCATGAAGAGTCCAACACCTTCAAGGCCAACGGGGAGACCGAGAATCAAACGGAGCGCCAACACTAATATAAGAGGAGGTGGAGAGACTGCCTCCAAGTTTCCAACAGTTGCGGATTCATTTGAATTTTTTTTCTATTTATTTTACTAATAATGGCAAAATATATTTATCGCACCCTGAGACAATGAAGAAAATGTAATTTCTTTAAATTCGGTTCTATATGAAATCCATTAGCCGTGTTCCTTGTGAACATTTATCCAATCCAACATCCATTTTCTTCAAAAGCACCTTTGTTCTTCATCCATTCATCTGTCGACTGGACCGACATGGAGATGCCTCAGTGTTGGTTAGATGTTAATCCGTACACTTAAGATACCTAAATCTTCATAAAAACGTTATTTATCTGGAAACAAGTAACTTTTCGTGATCTTTCCAACATTTAATTTACCTCCACTGCTTTTGTTCATTGCATTTTTTTTTTTACAAGTTGAGAAGAAACTGCCTGAAAATGTTGCTATTATCTTATAATTTAAAAAAAACTAATCCTAGTGCTTTGGAGCTTCTTAAATACCAAAAAAAATAGCTTAAAACAGAATATTTAAACAAGAGATGTGCAAAATGTTCCATTTATTTGTTTAAAAAACGAAAACAGGTGATCGCATATCCCACAATAAATACCTGTAATAGTTCCTCCCAGTATGTAATATTCCCCACGCCACAAAAAAAGCCCCAAATAACACAAACATGCATGTCATTTTCCTGAGTTATAAATAAACACCCAAACATTCAGTTTCTGACCTTGGAGAGGCCTGCAGCTGGTTTTATTTTAAACATTCTTGGCTATTATGATGCCACCCTGGAGGCCGATATTCACCCAACAAAGGCTTTGGAAATCTATTTTAAATTATGATTCAACAGTTGCCAAACACGTTCTCAGTAAACTGGGCCTCTGAGGTGCTCACGCAGAACTATTTCTGCCTGATAAAACGGGCCGACGGTAAACAGACGGGTCCACATCATGGGAGTCGAGGTCCTTCACAGCCCAGAACAAAAATTTCACTCTTTGTGCCCGGATTGTGCCTAGAAACTTGGTGCAGTGCCGAGGACGTGCCCCGTTTGTCCTACTTTTCTTAAGTGATGCCGTGGGACGCCGAGAATGCACCGTGTTTTCATGTTTTCTGTCCTACTTTTTCTATTTTCCAATGCAGAAGTCTTTAAAGATGATATCCAGGATCTCCTCCGCCCCGACCCGGCCAGTGATCCTGCCCAGGCTGGTGAGGGCCAACCGGACACCCTCGGCTGCCAGGGCCAGGTCAGTGTCACGGTACCGCTGGTACTGAGCCAGAGCCGCCACACAGTGCTGCAGGTGGGCCCGGTGGCGAGCCTGGGTCAGGGTGGGGGCACCAGACAAAGGGTCACCACACCTACACAGGAAGTTGAGGGTACAAAATGAACCAGATCAGCAAAACACGCTTGAACCTGTGGAAATAAAACAAGGCCAAGAAAAGCAAACGGACCAAAAAACAAGATTTAAACAAATCACGTGAAAATGACAAGAGTACAAAAGAGCACAGAGCACAGATACAAGGGCTTCATGTGCATAGAAATATGATTTTATAAGGCATTTATTAGGGCTGGGCGAAATGGACCAAAAGTCATATCTCGATATTTTCTAGCTGAATGGCGATACTCGATATATATCCATATTTTTTCTGTGACATAATTGGGGTTTCCCCCAAAGCATTATAGCATAGCATCTCTGTTAGCTTCATTTTTTTCTGAGGCAAACCCTTAAAAAGACAGTCAGTTTTAATACAATGCCTCGTGCCAAATGTCACACAGGTTCCTTTATTAACAGAGGTCTGCACAATATCAAAATGTATAAAACAAATGAAATAAAAATAAACTGCCTGCATATATAGAATAAAAATGCTTCTTGAATAAAATAAAACAAATATCCATTTCCTGCATAACAATTAAATTCAAATACACTGTGCAATTAATACAATGTAGACAGTAACAGGCAGACTTTTCCACTGAGGTTGAGTTGTGCAAATAACAAAACATTTGTGCAAATCTCAAATAAAACATTCAAGTCAATTTGTCACAAAATAAACTATATCAAAATCATAAAAAAATATATATATATATATTTTTTTTTTTAATCGATATAAACGATATTGTCTCGTACCATATCGAGTTTGAAAATATATCGATATATATTAAAATCTCGATATATCGCCCAGCCATAGCATTTATGCAAAAAAATAATCAATGCAACTGCTGTAATGGAGTCGTTTTGGCTTTTGTGGACGTACGTACTGTATCACAGGTCCCACAGAAGAAATCAGGCTCCATCACAAACCTTTTATAGGAAAAACTGTTTGAATAGAATAGAGGAGAGAAACTCACAGGGTCTTGACGCTGCTGTGCAGGATTGCCAGGAAGTCTGTCAGCCCTTCGTTCGTCTGACAGGAGATCAGACACACCGGTGGGAGCTCAGAGCTCTGTCTCAGGCCTCTGTCCAGGTTCTGTCTTTGAGCTTCGGGCAGCAGATCCGTCTTGTTCAGGACCAGGAGACACCCGCCTGCAGGGAATCATGTGACATGTAAACGCTCGAGTACTGAGAACCACGGCTCCTTCATTTCAGTGATCCTTTTTCTAGATGATGCCCTTTTTTCTCTGATCCTGAGTATCCAAATGCCACATTTAATAAATGAAACATAAATCCATCTTGTAGATAAAAATCACAAAAAGTATGAATTTGGGAAAGGTCTCCTCCTCTCATTTGAGATTGGTTCAAATCCCTGTTGCCCAGTTCTGTTCGTCGAGGACCGCTGTCCTGCACTTGTGCAGACCTGGATGACCATTTTGATGGTGATCCATGTGTCAATCAGGTGTGCTGATGCAGGGGAACGTAAAACATGCAGGGAATCGAACATTCAGGGACCGGAACTGGGAAAAACTGGCTGAAATTAACCCTGCCTCAGTGAAGAAACATCTTTAGAAGCGTTTCTAGAGGTCTAGATGTTTTTTTTTGCTATAAGATATTGATATTGATCCATCACTGTAAAAAAACACCATGTTTAGTGCTGAAACAAGTGAAAGGAACCAACATTTTACAGTAAAACACTTGTAAAATGAAAAACAAGAAAATATTCAGAGGAGTGATAACACAAAAGACACAAATCATGTGTGCTGGAAAATAGATTCACTAAAGTCATGACGTCATACTTGCACCAGGCTGCTCCTGGGGGGGCAGCACGCTCCTCACATGCTCCCGAAGGAACGCTGCTGCCTGCGGCACCTCAGGGGGGAGGCAGACCGAGTCCACGACCAGCAGAGTCAGATCCGCCTGCTGCACCCTGGAGGAAATAAAGGCAAGGCAAGACAAGTTTATTTATATAGCACAATTCAACACAAGGTAATTCAAAGTGCTTTACATTGACATTAAAAGCGGCAAAACATAATTAGACAGTAAATAACAAATAAGATTGAATACAATTATGAATAAGATGATAAGAAAAGAAGTAAAATAATAAAAAGCACAAGCTGTTAAAAGTAAGGGCAGTATAGTACAGCAGGTAAATATTTAATTTAGGAGTAGCTTCAGTAAACAGTAATGTTTTTATGCCTGATTTAAAGGATCTACAGTTGCAGCAGACCTCAGGTCTACAGGAAGTTTGTTCCACCGGTGAGGAGCAGAATAACTGAACTGCCTCACCTTGCTTGGTTCTGGTTCTGGAACCACAACAAACCAGATCCAGATGAACCTCAGGGGTCTGGGAGCTTCATAGGAACTAACAGATCAAGCATGTATTTTGGTCCAAGACCATTCAGGTCTTTGTAGACCAGCAGTAAGATTTTAAACTCTATCCTAGTGTAGCGATTTCATGACCGGTGTAATGTGGTCCAGTTTCCTGGTGTTTGTAAGGACTCTGGCGGCAGCGTTCTGGATCAGCTGCAGCTGCCTGATAGATTTCTTGTTAAGGCCTGTAAAGATGCCATTGCAATAATCCAATCTACTGAAAATGAATGCATGATTAAGTTTTTCCATGTCTTGTTTAGACAGAATCCCCTTAATCAGGGCCGCCGCAAAGGGTGTGCGAACCGTGCGACCGCACGGGGCCTCGCGCTATGGGCCGTTTTTTTTTTTTTTTTTTTTCGTTTTTTCCCTTATAAATATCAACAGTCACGTTCCATTACAGACCTAAATGTGTACTAGTCTGTGCATATCAATAGATATATGTGCAATGATGCGCGTGTCTGTTGTTCAATACAACTGATCAGACCAAGCGCAGACACAAGCTGCTCTGATCCAGACGGGTGGAATTGGAACAACCTGTCACACAATGTCGAGAGAACGAGACAGATTCAGGAAATTTCCATCAGGGGATGAAAAAAGAAAAAAACTAAAGAAAATGGAAGAGTTTAATGCCTCTCTGAAAGGCTCGTTTGATAAATTTGTTACAAAAATCACTGATCAACCGGGTCTCAAGCAGCCGTGGGACCCGCGTCGAGGCAAGCCAAATGATGATGAGGCAGGGGAAGGTATCCAGTATTTTGCTAATTGGAGAGTTAAAATTGCGCATATAGACACCCGATCCGACCCAAAAAACCCAAAATATTTTGAGGGCCCTCCCAAGCCATTTCGCACAGGGCCTCGCAAATCTCCCAGGCGGCTCTGCCCTTAATTCTAGCAATGTTTTTTAGGTGGTAATAGGCAGATTTAGTGATAAACTTTAGATGGCTGTTGAAGTTCAGGTCTGAGTCAATAATTACACCCAGATTTCTGGCTTGAGTCGTAGCTGTCAATGACATGGAGTCAAGGTGAGCGCTGATCTTTTCCCTTTCATTTTTAGGGCCAAAAATGATCACCTCTGTCTTTTCTGCATTTAGCTGGAGAAAATTCTGGCACATCCACTCATTGATTTGGTGAATACAGTTACTCAATGAGAGTAGGGGACTGTAGCCATAAAGCAGCCTCAACTTCAGCCGACGTTTTCATGTAACCTATTTATAGTTTATCTTCTGCTGGGAAAACTTTATACTTCAGAACCTATTTCACAGTCATTGCTGGGAAAATCTGATTTGAATACATGTCCAGCATTTTGAATTCACCAGGAGGAAGTCTCGGGGTTCTCCGTTGTTTTGCTTCACATATGAACTTTACGGCCAGCAGCATCTTTAATATATTCTTCTATACGGTGCTGATTTCAAATACGGCTGTCTTGCATCTCCCCTGCTGTAAGGTAGCAGCAGGAGTGGCAGCGGATGCTTGTACTTACCATATCCTTCCTGTAGTGACCTCGGTCACGAGCCTCGGCCCTGCTCCCCGCAAACAAAGTTTCTTATAGAACGCGACGTGCCGGCCCTTCCTATAGAGCCATCATACCCCGAACGTTCATACGCCCTTTGCTACTTGCCTTTCCTCTGGATTTATTTCCACTTGAGTGCTTAATAAAAGCAAAACAGGTTCAAACATGTACTTTCACACCAAATTAAAAAGTCAATTCCACGAAATCTTTGCCATCTTGTTATTCACGGTTGCTTCCAATGTAGCGTTGCATCGCTACAAGTGTTGTAGTAATTGTTTTCCTCCTGCCAAGAGCACAAGTACTTTGGGAAACACTTAACTTTTATGTTTTCTGGCAAGAAAATTGCCATATTTTACAATCAATATCTGCTGAAGTCCTTTAATTAACTGTCAATTAAATATTTTAGCTGTTAAACTATACTTTAGCTGTTTTTATATTCAAAAGCCCTTCATGTCCAGTCAAATTACAAAAGAAACTAAATATAGAGCGGAATTTACACCTTCCCTCGTTGCTCAAACAGCGATCTTATACAACAGGACTCATTAATGTGCTCGTTATTTTAAAAACTGTTTCATCATGACTCGGTTGTTCAACCTCCGTTTGCCTGTTTGTGTGCCATAAATCAGCGATGAAGAGCGCGGCTATTCTTCTGTAACGTAAACAGTGGATGTGGACGTCAGAGAACACCCGCATGCATATGTCCTATCTGTCCCCCGCGCATGAAATATCTCTTAATGGTCAGATCTCTGCAGCGTGGAAAAGTCGCAACCTCCTGAGTGTGTCGGCCCCGAGTATTTATAACCGCGTCTCACTAATAACATAAACTCTCGCGGTTCCACAGACATTACAGAAATGACTTATTTCTTCCTCTCTTTGTCTTCAGGAGCGCTGGTCTCCAGACCAACTAGCCCTCACACATGTGGACAGCTGCTGAAGCAGCAAAGCAGTAAGTCACATAACTGTCACCGGAAAAATAATCCACTTTTTACTCTAAGATTTTATTCATCCGAACCTGAGCATTTGGGGGTGTATTAACACAATGCCAATGCAGAAAGACATCAGCCATGATTTTAGTGAAGCAATGGTTCCTGCCCAAACAATTAAGAGTCCATCGTTCCTGACCACTAGCACAAAAGAGACTTGGGAGCGTGAACTAGGATTAGCTTTTGATCAATATTGGTGGGAGACCGCACTGAAGGTCATTCACAAGACTTCCATTTGTGCCCGTGTGACCTTGATACAATTCAAAGACAAGGTTGGCAAGGATTTTCCCAAATATGTTAGATGTTTGCGACAGATGTGCGGGTTCACCTTGCAATCTTATGCTAATGTTTTTCTCTTGTCCAGCCCTGACAAACTTTTGGCAAGTTTACTTCTACACCATGTCCAAGGTATTCTCAAAAACTACTGTCGCCTCACCACACATTGGCATTTTTGGTCTTCCTGAGGAGTTTATACCCGATACTCTACTAAAGAATTGGAAGTACCGGTAATAGCTTTCACCTCCGTAATTGCTAAACGCCACCTCCTTCTTAACTGGAAATCCACGACAGCTCCTTCCAGTACACAGTGGATTAACGAGGTTATGTCATTTTTAAAAGTAGAGAAAATTAGAAACTCAAGAAGGGGAAACTTGAACAAATTCTACAATAAATGGCAACCATTTTTGGACTTTTTTGCCACACCCTTTTTATTTATTTATTTTTTACTTGGGTTTTTTTTTATTTTTTATTTTTTTAGATTTTTACTTTTTTATTTTTGTCTATTCTTATGTTTATGTGGCCAGTTAATTATTTCATACAGACAATGTCTATTTTATTGTATTGTTTATCTAGTCTAGTTTTGTGTTATCGTTATTTGTTCTTAAAAAGTATGTAAATTTAGATTCACTGGTGCGTACAACCATGTTCATTGCTGTCACCAATGTGCCATGGTATATGTAAGTGCCTTTGTTACTTTTGCATCAATAAAAAAATATGAAACCAAAAAAAAAAGAGTCCATCGTTCCACTAATGTTGTCGAGAGTGGAAGTCTGAGACCGCTGAAGTTAAGGTCAGGGTGCATTTTAGTGAGAAAATTAATGAAGAAAAGAAATATGAGCTGCATGTCAGAGTCTGCAGGCCTCAGTTAGGATGTTAGATCTTATTGGTCCTGACACCCAGAGCTAGACTAAGCTTCCTCTCTCTAAGAAGATCATGGCAGCAAAGCTTAGATTTGTAAAGCTGCATCCCAAGAAACCCCAGACAAGCACAGAGGTGGGAGTATGATGATTTGGGCTCATGGTGCAGCCGCTGAGTCAACCATCACCTCCGTATGTCGAAGCACTCTGGAGTAAAATGTGAGGCTATCAGACAGCTAAAGCTCGGGTCAGACCTGCTGTGCAGGACGGTGACCTGAAGCCCTGCAGCTAATCTACAACAGAGAGAAAGATCAAGGTGTTGAAGTGGCCCAGTTAAAGTTTAGACCCTAACTGCTTTAAAACACTGAAACAGAGCCGTGCACCAACAAACACCTGCAAACCTTGATGGACTGAAGCAAACAATGCAAGACAATGACTGGGTCGAGTAAAGGATTAATTCAAGTTATTGCTACTAAATGTGGTTCTAAAAACTATGAAATCATGAGTTTTTTTTGTCCCACGCCACATCTGGATTTTGGTTTGAGTCAACCCTGAGACAAGTCTTAGTTAGTAAGTTAATATTTATTTCGGTCAATCACAAAAAATCAACAAACAAGATAACACAGGTTTTTCCCTGGTCAACATTGTGATTATTTTGACCGAAAAGGTCTGGGCTTGAAGCATAAAGCTTATCTTGCCCACCTTTTAACAGAATAGAATATACAAAAAAACAAATGAAGTATCATAAGTCTACACAAAATAATAATAATAGTAATAATAATCATAATAATAATAATAATAATAATAACAATAATGACAATGATGATAATAATAATAGTAATAATAATAGTAATAGCAATAATAATGATAATAATAATAATGATAGCTCTGAAAACAGAAAGTGAAAAGATGCTAAGGAAACCAATTTAGGTTGTCATTTCATCTCATGCATGTGTACATTCTTCTTTGTTTGCTTATTGTGCTTCTATATATGTGTCCATTACCTTTGTTATGGCAATCTATCCACAAAAAATGCCATATGAGGGATTTTGAAGCCATTTCCAACTCATGCTGATCTTGAAAGAAGTGGTCCGACAGGGAGCTGCGTTCAACACTTTATTTGCATGTGAAGCCTCAAAAAACACCTACAAAAACCTGGGTGCTGACGAGCCGGTGTATTATCAAAAACAACTAAGCTGCTGGTGATAGCACAACAATACGGACCCACACAAACTATGTGCACGGTTGAAAAACTGTGTGGCTTCCAGCTCCTAATTCCCCATCTGATCACCTGTGTCTCCCTTACTTAACCTTTAATTGACAATCACCTCCCATTCCCCACAGGTGCGCAGGTGATGTAATGACAACCTCCACCCACACATACATACACACAGAGCAGAACTCTAAATTGGCTGCAACACACCGGCCCCTAATTGTTACTGTATAATAACATAACAATTCAATATCATAGATATACTGGAGCCAATGACAAATCAATAATGCAAGCGTATTTCAAACAATAATGGTATTGCCAGGTACAGTATGTTCCCATAGCTAGAGGTAACCCCAAGGTTGGGATAAGTCTTTTACATCAGTCTCTAGTCAGCTTCCAGCAGAAGACAGATCTTCGTGACCGGTCGCTCCAGAATGTTGAACTTGGTCTGAACCTTAACAGACCGCACCAGTCCTTGTGTGTCAGGAAAGGTCTGCAACACCTTCCCCAACAACCAGGATCCACGAGGGGCAGTAGAGTCCACAACAAGAACAATGTCCCCTGCGACAAAGCTCCTCTTGTCCTTTGGCCACCGTTGTCGCTCCTCCATCTTTCCAGTATGGCTTAAGCTCCAGTTTGTGCAACCCAGCCTGCTGAATGGCCTGAGCCTTGGCTCTCTCTTCCTGTGTCGTTCTTTCTCAGCCCGCTTTTCTGCAGTTGAAGTGGTTTTCAAAACAAGGAAGTCAAAAGTCATCCATTCGTCCCTCTGCTGATTCTGGGCTGTGGTGAGGGGGTTTGCTGAAGGTTTGGACGCCTCTGGAATTTGCCATGCTTTAGTTGACTGTATCTGAGGCTGAGCCTCAACCCATTCCTCTGCCGAGTCTTCTGAAATGTCACTCGAGCCATCTATGGCTGTCGTTTTCTCCTTCTTGGCCTTCCTCTTCTCCTTTTTCTTTTTTGATTTCTTCTCTTTCTTCTTTTTCTTCTTAATAGATCCCTCATCCTCTATCTGCTTCAACCTCTGGTTGACTTCAGGGAGAAACCAAGTATCTTCCCCTCTCTGCCTCTTCAGCTCCTCTCTGTTCTTTTTTCTCTCATACTGCTGCTTGGCCTTTTTCAGCACCTCTTGTCGTTCCTGTCGTTTCTTTTCTTTTCTTTCTTCGATGCTGTTAGCACTCTCAAAACTGACTCCTCTGAGTGGTCCATTGATAATCCAGCCCAGTAGAGTTTTGACAGCATATGGTCCTTCACCATTGCTGTTTACCACTTGCCATGGTTCCATTAGTTTTGGAGCATTAGTCCCAATTAATAATTCCACATCAGCATCGATAACAGGAATCTGTACAGAGTTTAAATGTGGCCAAGCACTTAATTCTTCTTGCCGTGGAATGTTGTCACGGGTCACAGGCATCTTATACTGTGTGTACACGTCAGGCAAATCAAAGTAGTTGTTGCTATTGAGAGCAGCTATCTCCAGTCCTGATATGACATGACTGCCAACAAATTTTTCTTGGTTCATTGTTCTCAACAGAAATTTGGCATTCCTTCCTCTGACCTTTAGCTCCCTCATGAGTCGCTCGGAGCAGAAAGTGGTGGTGCTGCCCGGATCTAAGAATGCATAGGTGGTTAGCATTTTGCTGCCTTTCTTAGCCTTGATGTGTACGGGTACAATTGCCAAGACACAATCCTGTGCTCCGGCCCCTATATGGCCACATGTCTTTGGAGAAACTGCATGGCTCTTCACTGATGTTTCTTGCTGTGTGTCCTCTAATTTGTGTTTTCTTTCCTTTGAATGGATGTGGAGGATGGTAGGATGCTTCAGGTTACACACTTTGCAAGACAGACGCCTTTGACAGTCTTTGCTCATATGTCCAACTGAAAAACACCCAAAGCACACACCTTTCTCTCTTAAGAAGTCAATTTTCTCTCGATGCAACTTCTTTTCCATTCTGGGACACGACTCCAGTTTGTGATCCTCTTCACACAGCAAACAAAACACCTTGGTTAACTTATCAGTTGAGGTTTTCTCCCTTTGCATTTGAGTCACAGTTTCAGAATTGACAGGTGCCACGGTGGTAGCAAAACTGCTTCCCTTTCCCTTAGTGTGAATCTGAAAGACCTTGTTTCCACCTCTATGCCTTGGTGGCGAGATAGCTGTGTCCTGAATGTTTCCAAACAGTGGATGAGAAACAATAGCCACTTGTCTCTCAATGAAGTTGACAATATCACTGAAACCTGCTGGACGATGCCTCTCCTGTAGCTCATAAGCAGTGCTTCTCCATTTTTCCCTCAGTTTGTATGGTAATTTGAGGATTATAGCACGCATGTTTGATGGCATATTCATCTCTGACATGTAGCTTATATCCTCCATAGCATTACAGCAAACGCGTAGAAATAAGGCATAAGCTTGCAAAGCCTTGACGTCCTCTGATTTTATCAGTGGCCATCCAAGAGCTTTCTCCATATATGCAGTGGCTATTTTTTGCTCATTTCCAAAGCGTTCTTGTAAAAGGGTCTTTGCTCTTTGATATCCCCTGTCAGGTGGCATGTGTTGACAGCTCTTGACCAGCTCTTTAGGTTGTCCTTTGGTGTACTGCTCCAGAAAGTATAAGCAGTCTATGCTGCTAGCAGCCTTTCCTTCCACTCCATGCTCAAATGCTCTGATAAATGTGTTGTACTCAAGAGGGTCTCCATCAAAAGTTGGTATACCTCTTGGAGGTAAGGATAATGAAGACTGTTGCTGCACTAACAGAGCTGTTATATGATTTTGCTGTTGCATGATTGTAAAAAGATCTCCTTGGTCCATGCTAGCTTGCATCAAGCCAGTGCACTGCATAGGTTCTTGTTTAGGATGCGTGGCATGATAAGTTTCCTGAAATCCTTGAAGCATGCTTGGTTTGTGCTTGGTGTTAGCCTTTGGTCCAACATGTTGAGAAAAGGTTTCCTTGGGTCGTGCACCCAGTGTTGTGGCAGCTTTGTTGCCATATATAGGTGATTGATTGAGCTGATAGTTTGAGACTTTAGGCTGTGCCTCCATTAGCACTGCGGTGTTGCTGCCTCCTGTTGGTGGATGATGTGATTGATACTTGGAGACTTTAGGCTGTGCCTCCATTAGCACTGCGGTGTTGCTGCCTCCTGTTGGTGGATGATGTGATTGATACTTGGAGACTTTAGGCTGTGCCTCCATTAGCACTGCGGTGTTGGTGCCTCCTGTTGGTGGATGATCGAATTGATACTTTGTAATATGTGGAACAAATTCCACAGCAGAAGGTCTGAGAGAAGATTTAGATTTTGAACCTTCCAGATATGAGTTCATTCCATCTGAATGTGCTCTGGAGCTCTGGACATCAGAACCTCTGTACTTAAGAACAGTAACCTTTGCAGTCTGAGCAGCAATTTGGCTTTGCAATTCAAGCAGTTCCTTTTTCTGTCTGATTTGCTCCTCCTGCGCCTCCAGCTCATGTTTGTCTTTGAGGGCAGCTGCCTTAGCACAGAGAGCAGCTCTCTCAGCCTCAGCTTTTAAACATGCAGAAGAGGTTGAAGACCTTGACGACCTGTGGCTGGAGCGGCCAGCTGATGTGCATGTTTTACCACCGACGTTAGAAATGCTGTCATTTGGACCAATATCATCAGTGACCACATAGCTTTTTGGTACAGCATCATCATTGACCACATTTATGTTTTGTACACCATCATCATCACCTCCACCATCATCACCATCATCATCATCACCATCATCATCATCACCCCCGTCGTCATCACCATATTGTTCCTTTTTATCTAGCAACCAGTCTTCCATTTTTTGTACCATTTCTTTATTGCTGTTCATTCTTGCTTGAAACCATTTATCTTGTTTTAACAGTTCATCCTCAGGTAGCAATGGTTTCAATGATTCATGCAGTTCTTTGGTTTCCACACACAAAGTTAAAAACATTTCACACTTAGTGTGCACCTCCGACACATTTTGCTTTGAAAGCATCAGTTGCTCAACTTCGTTTGCTATTTTGCAGAGTTTCTTTAATCTGGAATTCCTTTCCTTTTGGTATGATATAATTTTTGTTTCCAACGCTTTAACTGAGAGTTTGACAGGTCTTTTACCATGTTCATTTTCCGGTACACTTTGATTGACAGCTGCGCCCACGTTACTCATTTTGCTTTGATTTAGCAGAACTGTCGAAGATTTTATTCAGAATTGTAGCAGGATTTACCTGTATCCTTTTTGTGAGAAGGCCAATCTCTTCCACACAGCCTTTAACAATTCAGATTTGTCCTACCATGAGTCTTCGGCGTTGGTTTGCACAGGCTGTCTCTTGTCTCCGTCTCCAATTGAGTGGAATCAGCTGGCACGCACCTGAGCGCAGAGCTTTCCTTGGGTGTAGCGGATCAAAAAACTAAATGAAGCTAAGTTTTTCAACAAAATGTTATGGCAATCTATCCACAAAAAATGCCATATGAGGGATTTTGAAGCCATTTCCAACTCATGCTGATCTTGAAAGAAGTGGTCCGACAGGGAGCTGCGTTCAACACTTTATTTGCATGTGAAGCCTCAAAAAACACCTACAAAAACCTGGGTGCTGACGAGCCGGTGTATTATCAAAAACAACTAAGCTGCTGGTGATAGCACAACAATACGGACCCACACAAACTATGTGCACGGTTGAAAAACTGTGTGGCTTCCAGCTCCTAATTCCCCATCTGATCACCTGTGTCTCCCTTACTTAACCTTTAATTGACAATCACCTCCCATTCCCCACAGGTGCGCAGGTGATGTAATGACAACCTCCACCCACACATACATACACACAGAGCAGAACTCTAAATTGGCTGCAACAACCTTTGCTTTGAATAATATCTTGTATGCTTTTATTGAGTTTGCTAGTTTAAGGTCGTTGTGTAATGAGTTCCACAGTTTTACTCCTAAAACGGATATAGTCGGATAGAGTCTCATCTTTCTCAGAATGCTGGTGTGTTTTTTATCAACTGATTTATACTTTTTTGTATAAATGAGTCCTCCTCCTCCTCCTCCTCCTCGTCCTACCTTTCCCGAGCCCGGCGAACCCCCTCCTGCTCCACCAGGTCCGAGCTGTCTCTGAGGCCGGCTGTGTCACTCAAGAGGACGGGGAAGCCTCCGATGTCCAGCGCCGTTTCCACCACGTCTCTGGTGGTCCCGGCAATGGGAGACACGATGGCTGCCGGTCTTTGACCTGGATTTCAAAAAACATTAAACAGTTAACCTGTTTTTCAAAACCCTCAAACCTTTTCCACACCGTCAGCATTTTTTCTCACAAGCCCGATCTTTCCTATAAAGAATAATAATAATAATGCTATTATACGATGATGAGGGCATGAATCCATGTGTGTAACGTGGCCTCATGCGCCCCTCGTGAAAATGCTGCCGGCTCATTAGATGCCGCTTGGATGTGAGCCCTGACGGCGGAGACGACTAAAAGAACAGGAAACGATAACAGGACTGGATCTGTAAATTGACAAATACGCTCATTATTCTGTTCGGAAGCTCTGACGATCCCCTGCCAAGCGTCTGGTTCGGAGAGTTTATGAAATCTAATTGTAAATGGCTCCAGGAAGCAATATCCTAGGAAACACTATGATAAACATAAGGCCGTGAAAACACAAAGGTCCCATTAGGTCGACACCACTTGTGTAAACACACGCGGAAAAAGCGAATAGATGTGATTTACAAGTACGATATTACAAATAGTGAGCATTTATCATATCTATGTTTATAATTCAAACATTGGCTATCATTTACCCTAGAAAATCTCTAAAAAACCTCAACATCAGAAGCTCCTCATCATGAATATCATCTGAAACTGCTTCGCTGAATTTTAAGGAAAGAATGAAAATGGAAACTTTTCGACTGGATTTCAGGTGAGATCCTGATGAGAAACCCTCGACTTCATGACCGCTGCTCCTGTCTGGGTTTATTCCTCCCCCACGTAATCTTATCTGCCAAGAAAACCCATTTTCTTCCCTTCTTTAGCACATGGAGCGCAGTATTTGTCCCGTCCTAGTTGTGCTGCACTGGCTCTCTGTTGCTGTTAGAATAGATTTTAAAATGTTATTGATTGTTTTTAAAGCACCCGATTATCTGACTGAGCTCCTCAAGACCCACAACCCTGCCGGGTCATTGAGATCCTCCAATCAGCTGCTACTGGTCGCCCCCAAAACACGACTGAAGACCGGAGGTGACAGAGCCTTTGCAGCGGTGGGTTATTCCCCGAGACTCTGGAATAACCTGCTGTTTCATGTTCCATCTGCACCATCACTTGAGGTTTTTTAATCAGCTTTAAAAACATTGGCACACACCTGTATCATGTCGCAACTTAAAGAAAAGTCTCTTGGCGCCATGGCCGAAACCAAACAGGAAGTCGGCCATTTTGAATTAATCGTGTAATTTTGGCGCAATTTATGCCATTTCTTCGGCCGCCTCTTCGCCCGAACCGTAACGTTCACCCAGGTGTGTTATAAATCATCTCCATCCTGAAACGACGCGCATTACTTTTCTCTCAAAAGCGTTACCGTGGCGACGATAGATGCCAAAAAGCGCGCCCACCCTTCATCTGATTGGTCCATATTTGATAGTTCCTACTTTCTGCAATAACTTTTGAATGGTTTGACATAGAGAGTCGTGGGTGGTGTCATCGGACTTAGTTTTGAGTACTTGACCTTCATTGGCCTGAATTAGCCTCGCCCCTTTTTCTGATTGGTCGATATTTGATAAATCCTATTTTCTGCTATAACGTTTGAATGGTATGACATACAAAGTTGTGGGTGGTGTCATCACTCGGTTTTGACTCCTTCACCTTAATTGGTGCAAATTAGCCCCGCCCCTTCTTCTGATTGGTCGATATGTGATAGTTCTGATTTTCTGCAATAACTTTTGAATGGTTTGACATAAAGACTCGTGGGTGGTGACATCGGACTCAGTTTTGAGTCCTTGAACATAATTGCTGCAAATTAGCCCCGCCCCTTCATCTGATTGGTTGATATCTGATAGTTCCTACTTTCTGCCATAACTTTTGAATAGTTTGATATAGAGAGTTGTGGCTGGTGTCATCCACTAAATGTCCAGGCCTGAAGAATCTACATGCAAGTCATACAAGCGCTTCTACTGCAGCCTGAACGTGCACAAGGGTGCGGGGGCCCGTTCATCGCTGCTTGCAGCTTTAATTCTCGTAATCTTGTAGTGGATTTTGGCAAAATTTTATTTCAAACTTCAAATTTTTACTTATTTACTTATTTTATTTTTCATTTCATTGTATTCTTGTATTTTGTACTGACCTTATTCTATTTATTTGTTTTATCTTTGCAATATATGCCTTTTACTCAGCTGTTTTTAACTGTGCAGCACTTTGGTCAACGGTCTCTGTTGTTTTAAACTGTGCTATATAAATAAAGATTGAGTTGAGTTGAGTTAAATGGATCACAATCAATTAATAATATCCTGCATCCTTCAGATTCAAGGATGACATGTCTCTCTCTCTTTCACCTGTCAAACAAACTGTAATTCAATACTACGGGCTGTATTTCGATGATGACGGACATATGTTGTTCTCACTGGCCTGGGCGAGTGGGTGAGCGTGCAGGTGCTGCTTTTCTTAGCTCTTACAGAGTGTGTTGAGGAGGCTGCTCTTCCCCGCGTTGGTGGCTCCTGCGATGACCACCTGGACGCCGCTGCGAAGCCGCTCGCCTCTTCTTTCGTCTGTCAGGTGTCCCACGATGTCTGCCTGCAGGTCGCACACCGAGCTGTCCACTGTCGAGGCCGGCGGGCAGAAGACGGACATCAGAGGGAATAAACCAAACATATGTTTAATTTCAAGGCCTTGAAAATAAGGAATGTCAACAATAAATACTTTTACTTGGATAAATTACTTCTCAATATTAATGACAGCAACGGCTGCATTAGAAAAATCAACTCAAAGATACAGGACTGTCTCAGAAAATTAGAATATTGTGATAAAGTTCTTTATTTTCTGTAATGCAATTAAAAAAACAAAAATGTCATACATTCTGGATTCATTACAAATCAACTGAAATATTGCAAGCCTTTTATTATTTTAATATTGCTGATTATGGCTTACAGTTTAAGATTAAGATTCCCAGAATATTCTAATTTTTTGAGATAGGATATTTGAGTTTTCTTAAGCTGTAAGCCATGATCAGCAATATTAAAATAATAAAAGGCTTGCAATATTTCAGTTGATTTGTAATGACATTTTTGTTTTCGTAATTGCATTACAGAAAATCACAATATTCAAATTTTCTGAGACAGTCCTGTAGCTCGCAGCAGGTCTGCAAGAGGAACTGGCGTTTGTTTATACCAGCTTTTCTATCTCTCACGAGTCTATTATTATTCAAGGCTCTGAGATGTGAGGCCACGTTCTGTGGCACCGAAACAAACATCATTGTTTTTGAAACCTCGTGACATTTGAGGTTTGTGAAGAGCGCTGGCAGCATCAGACAGCAGGCGAGGGACTCGAGGGGAAAGCCCTCACTCTGGCTCTCACACACCGACACCCGAGTCTGGGCGTTGAGGGGGTCGCGGGGGGGCCGTGATGCTACTGTCAGAACCACCTGACGGGTCGCCCCCCCCCCGGTCGTCAGAGAGAGTCTTCTGAGCAGATTCCTCTCAATGATTTCTCCCTCGAGTGCAGAAAACTGTTGGCGAGTGAAGGAATGCAAACAGGAACAGCAGCCGGATGTTTCGCCCCTCGCAGAGCAAAAGAAAAGAAAACCCCCTGCTCACCTCCCTCTAAAACCCGGAGGGTCACAGAGCCGTTCCCCAGAACGGAGGTCCTACCTCGGCCCAACACCCCGTCCTCGATGAGCTCATCCTCGCCGAAGTCGATGAAGGCCTCCACGTGAGCCAGACTCTGGGAGCAAAACGGAGAAGGAGGAAGTCAAGTGACTGAAGACAAGGTGGAAAATACAAGAGATTATGAACTAATAGGGCCAAAAGATACACTTTCATGAACTAAAATCAATAATTGACCTCCTTTGGGCAGTCAGCGTTCTCTATAAAGGGCTCTCAAATGTGGAACACACTGCCAACTGAGATAAAAACAACTCAAGAGTTTAAGGTTTTTACTAAAAATGTCAAAGACTGGTTGAAGCAAAATCAGAAATGTACGCATTTTTAATCACCTGTAACTGCTAATAGGGTGCTCTCTTGCAAGCTGAGAATTGTAAATAGGATATAGCTTTGCATGTTGAAAATTGAATGTATTTTTGTACTCTTTTTCTCCTTTCTTTCGTTTTCTTTTACTAAAAGCCTAACTAGGGACAGGAGATGGAAACTAGCAATAGCTATAATCTCTGTAAGCAGAACATCAGTCACATTGGCTTGTTTGTAATGAGTGAATGTGATCACATGTAAACCTGCATTGTCCCTATTAAATAAAATAAATTAAATTAAATTAAATTAATTTTACACTTATTTCAAGACTTCCAGTCTCTGGTCTGGTCTTTTTATGCAGTATGGGATGCTACATTTGCCATAATCACTGCAGACTTTAAAACTCCTCTATGATCTGAATATAAGAAACCTTAAATTGATCGTAAATGAAAAGCTGAGACGAGCATTAGAGGCCATTTGATGGTTCATATCCAGGTCTAACAATATATGCAGGACATTGACCAACATGTATTGATTTTCGACATTACTGTGCTGGACTGAATGCCACATTGATCCCAGCTGATACACAAAAGAGGAGCAGCACTGTGATTTGAGTGAGTGAGGAGTATATTCATCTGCTAAACTAGAGGCTTATAAAGGTACTACCTGTATAATTAGCTTCCTCATGCATGAAAAAAGGCTTCAAAAAAGAATACCGTATTTTCTGGACTATAAGCCGCACCTGCATATAAGCCGCACTCGCTCTATTTTTTTTAAATACCGTATTTTCGCGACCATATGGCGCACTGTGTGGAAAGGCGCACCCTCAGTTTTGTGTGTCATTTTTGGTTTTAAAACACACATACGGCGCACCGACCCAAAAGGCGCCGTCTACGGAGACGGAGCTGCACAGACACGCGTTGCAAAACACACACGCGCTAAAAATACAGCAGAAGCAAAACTTAGTTTGATATTTTATTTCACTTTTCACATCAATCAAACCCTTCAAAGGTTCATAGGCTATTCTGTTTCTGCATTAAAGAATTTAAAAAAACCACCGGGTTGCTGCACAAACCTGTCTCAGCCACTGATCATCTCCTCATCCATCCAGCCCTTTTCATTTCACTCTGGCTGGAAAAGTCTCTTTAGGGAACGCTTTTCTTTTAAAAATCCCGACCGCGGCGGTCCCGGGTCCCGCTCCCCGTGTGCTCCCTCGCGCTGGACCGGGTCCCGGGTCGCACCCCCCCGCGCTGGTCCCGCGGCGGACCGGGTCCCGGTCCGCGTCCCGGGACCCTCGCGCTGGTCCCGCGTCCCGGGACCCTCGCGCTGGACCCGCTCACACACACGCGCTTTCGGGGAGCCGGTACCGGGGTTTGTATCCGACAGGAGCTCCGTTAATTCAGCTGCGCCATTCCGAATTTCCAGACCTGTCTCAGCTTCTTGATCATCATCATCCCTTCATCCAGCCCCCTCTTTTCATTCACCCTTATAATGACTCCGGCTGGAAACGTCTTATGCAAAGTTTTTCTTTTAAAAATCACCATAAGTTTCTGTCCATCAGCTGCGCCAGTCCAGCACCACATAGCCTACATGAGAATCTGTGTGTCGCGCCGCGAATACACACACGCGCATGTCGGGATCCGGTACCGGGTTTGTAACCGACAGATTTGGCTGCAAATCTCGGAAAGTGAAGCTGATCTGACCTGAGACAGACCCCAGAAATCTCTGCTCTTAAAGCGGCCGGGAACCAGGTCATCGGACCCGCTTGGGGAACCAGGAAGTCGGCTGCAGCAGCGACCATCACCGCGCTGCTGCAGCCGCTGCTTTAACCGGGGAATGTGGACGGTTCCGACCGGCCGGCGCTGCGGAACACTCACAAACAAGTGTGCTTATTTAAATAGAGCGGAGCAAAACTTAGTTTGATTGTATTTTATTTCACTTTACACATCAAGCAAATCCTTAAAAGTCTTCATCATCTGTTTCGCATTAAACAGCTCAGTGGAGTCTCATTCAGCTTCACCCGCCCCCTTCTCTTTTTACCTTCTCATGGTGGCCGACCTGACATTACCGTAATTCAGGTAATAGACACGGCGCACCGTTTCTTAAGGCGCCCGGCACATTTAAAAAAAAAAAAAAAAAAAAAAAAGTTGCGCCTTATGGTCGCGAAAATACGGTAATAAAAAAAAGATATACAAGCCGCACCTGCATACAAGCCGCATCCGCTCTATTTAAAAAAAAAAAGATATGCAAGCCGCAGATATTTATGTTGTTAGATTAGATATTTACTACATGTACAGAAGGATTTTGAACTGTAAATGATGTACATGTTTGTACCTAAATAGATCCTTTCCTAACACTGTCTTTTAACACGGCAGCAACTTTGCTGATTAAAACGGGACAGAATCAAGAGAAAATAACCGGTATTAATTTATCTATTTATCTGTTTGAAATCTGCTTCTACCTACTTCTATCTGCTAAAGAAGAAGTAGCGTATTCTTCTTTACAATTCCGGTTAGAGCGCCGCGAGCGGTGGAAGAAAAATCCACAGAATAGCCGCACCTTTGTATAAGCTGCACGGTTGAAAACCTATGGAAAAAGTAGCGGCTTATAGTCCAGAAAATACGGTTTAGTTTGTCCAGCATGGCTCCTCTGGGACCCGTCCAGTGAGCATCGTGGCTCCCATGATGCATCGTGATCACAAAGAATACGGGTCAAAACAGATTTGATGTTGCTTGTGGCCAAAACCGGCTGGGCTCCACTTTCTGTTACTTTCCCCTTTCCAGACTTCAGTTTTTAAGTACCGGTATTCACACGTGGATTAACATGGTGTATCTATTATCCTAAATTCACAACACTGTAATTGAAGTCTTCCTCTTTATTAAAGCGTCAAATTCCATCAGGTCTCTACGTCAGAAGAAGCGTCCACATCTGTATCTTGAGTAACCCGGCGGAACATAAACACAATAGTCGCGGCGCTGCACAAACACAGGAAACACCTGAGTCCCAGGACTTCACCTGATGCACAGATCTGGAGGCCGGCAGCATTGTTTAGGTATCGAATCAAAACGCAACCTCGTATAGATTTCATACTGATTAAGCGGGTTCTCAGAAGTCCGAGTCCGAGATAACGAGGCGCTTTTACTGGTTCTGGGAAACGGCGTGCTGACATGCAGCTCAGGGGGGCAGGTTTTGGACCGGCTGGTGGGTTCTGGTGCCAGTGTTTTACTCCACACAACGGTTCACAGGAAGGAGGCTCTGGCCCGATTCCACCGGGGTGAAGAAGCGTTCACCTGCGGCCGAGTGCGTGTGTGAAACGGCGGATCATTTTTCCCTCCGAATTGGCACCTGCCACAGAAAAAAAGCTAAACCATAACAGGGACACATGCACTACATGTACTGGCAACATAAAAAACAGGAAGTTTCCGATTCCTTCAAAAGCAGCCGTAGAGTAACCAGAAGAGGGAACAAAACACGGTGTGGGAGGTCCGACCCGCAGCACAGGACGGACTGGTTCTTTCCAGAGTCTCTGCAGGGAAAGCTCCCAGAGTTCAGCCTGTTTCTGCTCCGGAACGTTACATTCGGATGGAGTGTCGCCGTTTTGACGGGAAATCTTTAAAATCCTGTGTTTCAGTGGTGATAACGGGCAACATTTAAGGCCATCTGTACAAGAAACAGGTCAAATGAAAAGAGGTTTCTTGTGTCAGAGGTAGGGCTGGGCGATATATCGAGATTTTAATATATATCGATACATTTTCAAACGCAATATGGTACGAGACAATATCGATTTAAAAAAAAAAAATTATGATTTTGATATAGTTTATTTTGTGACAAATTGACTTGAATGAGATTTGCACAAATGTTTTGTTATTTGCACAACTGTCAACCTCAGTGGAAAAGTCTGCCTGTTACTGTCTACATTGTATTAATTGCACAGTGTATTTTAATTTAATTGTTATGCAGGAAAGGGATATATGTTTTATTTTATTCAAGAAGCATTTTTATTCTATATATGCATTTTTTATTTTTATTTCATTTGTTTTATACATTTTGATATTGTGCAGACCTCTGTTAATAAAGGTACCTGTGTGACATTTGGCACGAGGCTTTGTATTAAAACTGACTGTTTTTTTAAGGGTTTGCCTCAGAAAAAAATAAAGCTAACAGAGATGCTATGCTATAATGCTTTGGGGGAAACCCCAATTATGTCACAGAAAAAATATCGATATATATCGAGTATCGCCATTTAGCTAGAAAATATCGAGATATGACTTTTGGTCCATATCGCCCAGCCCTAGTCAGAGGATAATTCATAAACACATAAAGCACAAATAAATGTGTTTATTGCATCAGCCACTATGATAAACACAAAAAAGTAATTAAAAAAGAAAGTTGGAGATCTGGCAGGACTTGTGTTGGTGTTTTAATCCCCAAAGTGAATCTAATCGTTGCAGTTCAGAGTCATTGTTGAGGTTGAGGTTTATAGCTGTGGGCAGGAAGAATCTCCTGCAGCATCTGTGTTGCAGCGGATCTGAAGATCCTCTGACTGAAGACACTGATGTTGAACCACTGTGTTGTCAAGAGGATGATCAGGATTGTCCATGATCTTCTTCATGATCTTCCTCAGTTTATAAAGTATCCTCCTTCACACCATCATCTCCAGATGGATCTTCACAACAGAGCCAGCCTTCTTTATCAACTCGTTCAGTTTCTTTAAGTATCTGGTTCTGATGCTGCTCCACCAACAGATCACCCAGATGTGACCGAACTCTCCAGATTTAGATTAGATCTTTATTTGTTATTGTTATATAACAACAAAATTAAAAGTGCCATCAGTCACATGCTGCAAACACTGAAGGACCTAAGCTTCCTCGAGAAGTGAAGTCTACTTATTAGTCCTTCTCATAAATGGCATCAGTGTTGTATCTCCAGTCCAGGATGTTGTCAGGTGAACAGGCAGCTATTTCTACTTCTCCACCACCTCCCCCTTTTCTCCTAAAATCCACAATCATCTCCTTTGTGTTGTCCACATTCTAAATGAGAGGATTGTTCCCACACCGTGTCACAAAGCGCTCCACCACTTCTCCGTACTCGGTGTCTTGTCCATCGCTGATATGAATCCCACAATCGTCTGATCATTTCTGCAGGTGACCGGACTCCGACTCGTACTGGAAGTGTGACGGGTGCAGCGTAAACAGGAATGGTGAGGGTACAGCCCTGTGTGGTGCTGCTGTGCTGCTGTCAGTCTCCCAAACTGTGGTCTGTTTGCCAGGTAGTCAGTAATCCAGGTGACTGTGGAGGCGTCCACCTGTGTCTTCTGGATATTCTTACATAGTAAAGCGGGCTGGATGGTGTTACATGTGCCGGAGGAATCAAAGAACATGATCCCCACGGTCTCCTTTGTCTAGATCAGGGGTCGGCAACCCACGGCTCTAGAGCCGCATGCGGCTCTTTAGCGCCGCCCTAGTGGCTCCTGGAGCTTTTTCAAAAATGTTTAACCTTTTTTTTTTCCTTTCTTTCTTCTTTTTTTTCTTTTTTCCTTTTTTTCTTTTTTTTTCTCTTTTTTCCTCTTTTTTCCTTTTTTTTCTTCTTTTTTCCTTTTTTTCTTTTTTCCTCTTTTTTTCTTCCTTTTTCCTTTCCTTTTTAATCTTGACATTTCGACTTTTTGTCAACATTTCGATTTTTTTCTCAACATTTAGACTTTTTTCTCGAAATTTTGACTTTTTTCTCAACATTTCGACTTTTTCTTTACATTTCGAATTTTTCATGAAATTTTGACTATTTCCTCGACATTTTGACTTTTTTCTCAACATTTTGACTTTTTTCTCGACATTTCGACTTTTTTCTCAACATTTAGACTTTTTTCTCAAGATTGTACTTCAACTTTAATCTTGACATTTCGACTTTTTTCTTGAAATTTTGACTTTTTTCTCGAATTGCATAATTAAAAAAAAAAATCTTCCCCCAGTTATAACTAATATAGAAACATGCAGCATGTGTTGCCTTCATTCTAAGGCTGATACACGACTTTTCATTTTTTGCGGCTCCAGACATTAGTTTTTTGTGTTTTTGGTCCAATATGGCTCTTTCAACATTTTGGGTTGCCGACCCCTGCTCTAGATGACTGTGGGTTTGTTGTGCAGGTGTATAATGGCGTCTTCAACTCCGGTCCCATGGCAATAAGCCGACTGTAGTGGCTCCTGGAAAGTTTGTGTCTTATCCAGACCAGGCGGGCCAATAAAAGTCTCCCCAGGACTTTCATGATGTGGATGCATCAACGCCTTTATATAATAAAACAACAAAAAACTATACAAACAATCTGTGATCTCACCCAAAGAGCAGAACGAACCAGCTTGGCAGTTGTCTGGAACACGTCCACCAAACCTTGGGCTATTCTAACTCCTCTCATGGTAACCGATGATGCTGGCGGAAGCCGCCCTTCAGTCCAACATCTGAACTCGGCTGCCAGAGCCCCTCCCGAGCTTCACCAGATCAGCCAGACCACGACAAAGTGGCACTGGCAAAGGATCAAAGTGGCCCGGGCAGGGCGGCGGCTTCCCCTGCTGTCAGACCCAGCAGATGACAAACTACCAACTGTGCTCGTCCTGGCCCTGGCTAGTAGCCCCCAGACCACACGGGCCAACTCAGAGCCCATAACAACGATCAACAGAACAATAAGACACATCGTCTTTAAAGTTATTATACTCTCGTAAGTCCTAAGCGATGACAGCTCACCCCTAACAGCACAGACCGCAATGAAGCGTCAATCATACCAGAATTATGCATAAATTTGAACCAATCATATAAATAAAATGTCCCCCCTGCGCAGTGGTGATGGATCTAACAATGGGAACCAGGACTGGTTCTCGCATCAAGCCGTAAACAAGTTTGTTTCTGCAGTTAATTTGGATATTTTAACACGGAAGTCAATAAAACGGACTCCCTCCTGGATCCGGTCCTCGCGGTATTACCCCGCTCCTTCATGGCTCCGGAGGTCATCTAAGGAACTGGCTTTGGCATCAGATCTGAAAAACAGATGTCGCTCCTCTCGCACACACCACAGCTGCCTGTTTGTCCAAACAGGATGAAAACCCCCACATCTGTGCAGCGAGGAGCCCTACCCGCTTCAGCCGCCGGCTCCAGTCCTGGTAGAGGCGTCCCAGCTCTCCTGACATCTGTCTGAGAGCCTGCCTGCGCTGGGCCTCCGTCTCCGCGTGGATCAGATCCCCCAGCCCTTCCACCTTCAAAAAGAATCGGAATGGATGTCAGAACCCTCCCACAATATATAATTTTGAACATACTAATGACATTAAAGTAAACAGTTTTCCTGTTAATTTACACAATCATTATACTTTGGATGAAGTGTATGCTTCCTCCTTTACCTGCTATTATTTAAACAAAAGCTTATGTATCTCAGTTGTTGGAGTGGATCTATGGAATGGGTTGAAGCAATGTACAAATATAAATCAATTTAAAAAACGGTATAAAAAGAAGGTTATGGAAAGTTATTTGATTGAGGAGTTATGTTAAGGAATGTTGTGTTTGCTAGCTGGTTAGGTGCATGAGGTAAATTAGCAGCTATTTATTATTTATTATTAATATTTATGTTTAATTTATAATAGAGGTAACAAAGGGGCAGGGTTAAATAAGTTTTACTTCTACCTGCTCCTTTTCGGACACTGTTTTTTTTTCCTTGTTTGTATTACGTTTTTGTTGTGTTGGTTTTTTTTCTGTGTTTTGAATTTGTTTTGAAATTTTATATTTTTTTCCTTATGTGTTCGAAATAATAAAAAAAAAGCTTCATTAATTGTATTTAAATTGAAGTTTATTGTATTTCCCAATTCCATCTATTTCTATGGTGAAAAAATAGTGTTATTCACTTCTGATCAAAGAAGACACTAATGTTGTGATTGTTACATTTATCAAAAATACCACAGGACAACAGATATTGTGGGGTTTTTTTTTGTGTTTTTTTAATTATTAGCAGTGTATATATATGAAATCCCTGCGCTAACATATCTCTGAAAGGTTCATGACACACAAATATACAAAGATCTGATTCAATGCATTTTACAAGTTCCTCTTGACCTGCCTCGGTTAAACCCAGTTTTCCTGCTTGAAAAGCCCTCCGCGTGAACTCCCCAGCCTCAGCAGGCCTCACGCCAGGCATGCTTCCTGTAAAACACACACACGCACACACACACACACACACACACACACACACACACACACACACACACACACACACACACACACACACACACACACACACACACACACACACACACACACACACACACACACACACACACACACACACACACACACACACACACACACACACACACACACACACACGAACAAATGACAAGACGTACACACACAACACACACAAGGCACAGAAGGATCAAACGCAGGGTCTGCATGTCACTCAGGGTTCACCAGGAATGAAAACAATCACACCTGCAGGTTATCGTGGGTGTCGTGTGCATTGTTCTCTTGAACGTACAGTAATTTTCATGCCATCTTGTGATAATGGTAAGCACAAAACCATCTGGGACATCCGGGTTATGAGCTACATTAAATTATGTATACTGTTCTCAATGCATGCTTCCAACATTATCATCTTCTCTCTGTTAGTTTAAGGACATAATAATGATCGAAAATGTCTCTGTGTAAAGCTCTGTGATGTTGCTGAACTGTAAGAATCTCACAAGTCAGAAGCGTTCCTCTGTACAACACTGCCCTCTAGGCGGCCACTGGGGGAACTGCAGTGGGATAATCCCATTCAATCAGAGAAAGATTGCCATGCTTGCCAATCAAAGTATTTTAAGCATCTTAGAAATTGGAAAGAAAAAATAAAATGTCTCTTTTAAGTCATATTGACGGACACCCACATGACACGATCATATATTCTGCTGAGAACTCTTTTGAAAGGCTTTGAGCTTGGGGAGTTGAGGCTCTTCAACACACACATTACAGACACATCCTCTGAAATTGGTGTTGCATCTCATGATAGTTGATATTTGTGTGTTGTGTTGCATTTTTGCTGCAAGTTGTAGTAATTGTTACCTAAAGCCTGTAAGACAGCCGTAATGACAGCAGGACCTCCGTGGATGTGGAACTCCACACTGTCTTCACCTGTGAAACTATGAGGAGCTGATGGTATAAGAGGAAAAGAAGACAGCTTAACACGTTGAATATTGTTCATCAGACATTTTTACAGCAAATTCTTGTGATTAGATATTAGAGATTCTTGAGATAAATCAGATGAATTTCACTTTTAGGCAACTCTACAGGACTGTCTCAGAAAATTAGAATATTGTGATAAAGTTCTTTATTTTCTGTAATGCAATTAAAAAAACAAAAATGTCATACATTCTGGATTCATTACAAATCAACTGAAATATTGCAAGCCTTTTATTATTTTAATATTGCTGATTATGGTTTACAGTTTAAGATTAAGATTCCCAGAATATTCAAATTTTTTGAGATAGGATATAGGATATTGAGTTTTCTTAAGCTTTAAGCCATGATCAGCAATATTAAAATAATAAAAGGCTTGCAATATTTCAGTTGATTTGTAATGAATCCAGAATGTATGACATTTTTGCATTACAGAAAATAAAGGACTTTATCAGAATATTCTAATTTTCTGAGACAGTCCTGTGGTCATGAGACATTTTCCACACCAGAGCATATTTATTTGGATAAGAGGATCTTGTATAGCACACTAATGTATCCTCTCAACTAAGAACACATGTTTGCATCATTACATATGTTTTATATGGTATCCATATTATATTTATAATTATACGTTTGGAAAAATAAGAATATGTATAATGTTGACCTATTTTTCTTTGAAATATTAATATAATTTCCCGTATGAAGACGAGGAAAAAGAAAATGCGATAAACGGAATGATTGTTTTGAGAAAAAAAAAACAATCACAGAAATATGTAGAAGAAATTAGGAATGGGCGATATTTTACCGTTCACGATATACAGTCAAAAAAATTCCCCGCGGTAAGAATTGGTCATCTCGCGATAAAAACGATAAATTCCTGTTGATTATGTTTTTGTGTAAAGCTGATTTATGGTTCTGCGTTAAATCCACGCACAACGTACGTGAAAGAAGGAAGGAAGGAAGGAAGGAAGGAAGGAAGGAAGGAAGGAAGGAAGGAAGGAAGGAAGGAAGGAAGGAAGGAAGGAAGGAAGGAAGGAAGGAAGGAAATGAGCCAGAAAGAAAGAAAGAAAGAAAGAAATGAGCCAGAAAGAAAGAAAGAAAGAAATGAGCCAGAAAGAAAGAAATGAGCCAGAAAGAAAGAAAGAAAGAAAGAAAGAAAGAAAGAAAGAAAGAAAGAAAGAAAGAAAGAAAGAAAGAAAGAAAGAAAGAAAGAAAGAAAGAAAGAAAGATACATTCCCATTGATGAGGTTTTTGTGTAACAAACATGGCGGATCTGAGTCATTCCAGTTTTGCAGTACAGGTGTAACTAATTTAATTGATTTTTATTAATTCAATTTAATTGGTGTAGTTTAGTAGCATTTAGTATCTTTTAGAGCAGTGTTTTGGGGGCTCCAAAGACTGAATGTGGTGATAGATTTATAGTTACAAAGGTGGAGTTGAATTGGTATCATCATTTTAATCGTTATAAGGATAAATACCAGAAATTACCGTGATAAATTTTTTAGTCCATACCGCCCAGCCCTAGAAGAAATAAAACACTTGCAAGTTAAAGGTTGCACACCTGGGAACCAGAGGACCAGTCCACGGTCCAGCACTTCTTTGGAGAGGGGGTCTGTGATGCTGCGTAACAGGGCTGTTCGTGGAGAGGGCAGGCGCTGCCAGAGTCCAGCCATGGACCTCAAGGCTGTGACTGAAGCAGAACCGCTGACACGAACCACAGCCACCCCACACCTGCCGTGACCTGACGACAATGCAAAGATGGTGTCAGCATCTCCCAGCCCGGCTGAGACTCCACCACAGGTGGACAAACGTTGACAAGCGGAGGCCCTTCCCCTGAAAACAAACACAGAAACAATGACAATAACAAAAAATCTTATTCTTTCCAGACAGTATGAGCCCAAGATATACATATGATGAAACATAAATGTTTGTATTTTAGGCCTGAATACATTAAAAAAGTTGGAATTGGGGAAATTTTGATCTTTTTAAAACAAGTGATGTCAACTGAAGATTGTTATAATTATTTTGTTACCATGAAATAGTCTCTGAGGACCAACGACAGATTGACGAACTCAACTATTATAAAAACAAGATTTCTTTAAAGAAATACTGGAAGGGATTTACATATTTGTCCCTCTACAGAGAATAAAATCATTAAATGATTCCATCTCAGTTACTGTTTAATATGTAAAGTCTTTTCTTTGACATGTCAAAGAAAAACAAAACAACTTGACATATTAGTAGTCTTTTATGTTACCTTTAAATACAGACTACTCTGTATTATTTAAAACGTTTAATTTGAGGAACCTTTAATCTGCACTCAAATAAATACATTTCATTTAATTAAAACTAATGTAAAACCAAATTGGATAGGTTGTGCAGTTTAAACTAGATAAAGGTAAATAAATAAGCTTTAAGCAAAGAGAACTGAAAGTTATGTATATATATATATATATATATATATATATATACACACACACACACACACACAGGACTGTCTCAGAAAATTAGAATATTTGATAAAGTTCTTTATTTTCTGTAATGCAATTAAAAAAACAAAAATGTCATACATTCTGGATTCATTACAAATCAACTGAAATATTGCAAGCCTTTTATTATTTTAATATTGCTGATTATGGGTTGACGTTTAAGATTAAGATTCCCAGAATATTCTAATTTTTTGAGATAGGACATTTGAGTTTTCTTAAGCTGTAAGCCATGATCAGCAATATTAAAATAATAAAAGGCTTGAAATATTTCAGTTGATTTGTAATGAATCCAGAATGTATGACATTTCTGTTTTTGTAATTGCATTACAGAAAATCACTAATATATATATATATATATATATATACAGAAATAAAGTTTGTATGAAGATAGAACATTATGTTGTTGTTAAATTAAAGCTAATTAATTATATTGTTGATCTATTCTCTTTTGATGACAGAATATAATTGAAAACCTTTTTAAATTATCACTTTAAAGGGTAAATATACGACTGTCATTTAATGGAAAAGAAGAAAACCAAAGCCAGGAGAAATAAATGTAAGTTTAAATGTGAGAACCAACCTTGTCCTGCGTGCGTGGACCGCAGACCTCCATAAACCCCGACAGATAGTTGGAAGTGCCAACATAATAAAAGGATATTTAACTTCAAAGATGCATGTATTTGCTGTTAGTGGACAGACTGATGCTTCAACATCTGCTCTACGTTACAAAGATCACTGAAGCAGCCTGTCACCCTTTCAGATAACTCGGGGACGCAATGACAGACCATGAAAGGTTTATCATCATTTAAGACTATAATTCATGTCTCATTGATCTTTCAACACATTTAACATTTAAAAGGGTAACTACTAATAATTTAATGAAGTAGCTCATCACACTGGAGTCGGTTTGTTGTTGCTCTCTGCTGCGTGTGATTGGTCAAAAGCCTTCGTGACTTCTTCTTCTTCTTCTTTGCGTTTCTTGGCGGAAGCCTTCGTGACGTAACACATTCTCAAATCTCATTGGCTCAGTTGATTGTCAATCTCAGCATAGTCCCGCCTTTTGTGCGTCGCAAAATATAGTCCGTAACAGCACACCAACGATAACTCCATGGTTCCAGCCGGTTCCAAGCACTATAAACACACCCACAACCAACTATCTATCTATCTATCTATCCATCCATCCATCCATCCATCCATCCATCCATCCATCCATCCATCCATCCATCCATCCATCCATCCATCCATCTGCATATATTTCGTTCTTTTAATAAGGTTTTCTAACTTACTTAATCACATTTTATCATAATTATTATCTCATTTCTATTTATTAATGTAACATTTACATAAAAAGATAAGATAAGATAAGATAAGAAATCCTTTAATAGTCCCCCAGAGGGGAAATTTCCAAAAAGGGCAACTGTGGATCAGTGGGTAGAGTTGATTGTCCTCTAACTGGAAAGTTGGTGGATCAAAGTGCTCAGTGGGGTGAGAGCATCCAAATCAAACAGTAGATTTCTATGTATGGAGTGATCAGAAGCACCTTAACCTGTGTTTGTGTGAATAGGTAAATGAAAAACAGATTGTAAAGTGCTTGGAGAACACAGATAGGTAAAAAATGTGCTTGATTAGTGTTAAATTTTTCCATTTCCCATTTCCATTTATTACAAAGGTTTTGAACAGGAATAAAGCACACTGCAAATGATAATGCTGCCAATGAATATATGTATGAGTAATATGTCTGATGACCTGTCTTTCTGTGTGTACATAAATCAGGTTGTAAAATAAGATTTTCAACAGATCTGGGACTTATTTTATGTATTTATTTTCACTACTTCTTTAGGTTTTATAATCAGATCCTTTAAGGGTACATTTTGCAACACATAACAGAATATTAGAGACAAACCTGAGTATAAAATAACATTAAAATAATAAATCTATCACTAATTTCATTCAATGTTATGATAAGTATGTTTAAATTGTTCTTAGGTTCTCAAACTAACAGTGTTGTTATTATTACCATAGCCTATAAGCATTTGCATAACAGAATGTAAACACACAGTATATACAACATGTGCACTGATGTGTGAGTCCCAGTGAAATGGCTTGCAGCTGTCAGCCCAGAGGGCGGTGAATAAGCAGAATATATGCTCACACACGAGGTTCTCTGGTGTTGTCAACCAAACAAGGGGAGGGCTGCTCTGTGTAGCTGCACGGAGCAACAAGACATCCAAAAGAGACGGCCAAGAAGAAAGAGATTGTGCATCTACTGAAAAGACATGACCTACAGCAATCTCCAACCTTGGATTTTAATAATTTATAGACTACACAGGACAGCTGCCACCCCACAGCTGATCATTACCATGAATACACTGAGCAAAAACCTGCTAGTCAGGTCAGATATCTGATTTATGGGTGATACAATTCTTTTAAAGACAGATACATACACTTTAACAACTCCCCCAGCTGATTGTAAAACTGCCCAGACTTTACCAGTGGCACATCATCTGACTGAATCTGAACCATAAATGTTTGTTTTAAAGAGTGTGTGTGTGTGTGTGTGCTCAGGGTGTGAAACAGGTAGACTATTATTTGCTTATTTTCAAAGGTGCAGCGAGGGCCAAACATTACGACCCAAACCGCTGCGTTAATAGTCTTTACTGCTTGTTGTGGCTGGATGACACAAGATCAAGTGGCACGAACAGGTAAACAGCGGCTAGATGCACAGTATAATGTATGAGTGACAGAGGAGTGACATAACTCATGCATGTACCTGAATATAGATACAATTTTAATTTATTGAGATATTTTTTACATTTATAAATAAATTATGGTTATTGTTAAGCTTGCAACACTGGATGGCGCAGTCACTTTTGCATTGGAGCAGCCGCCTACTTGCTCTGCTGCACATAACACCTGTCTGATTGAGGAGGATAATCATTTTTTATTATTATAATCGTAATGTTGTGCATTTCTTTTCCTTTTTTTGTAACCTCAGTGTAATGCAAAAATGCTGCCTGCAGCCGTTACTGCAAGGTGATAATAATACATTTCACAGGGACGTGGAAATCCAAGGTCATGCATGTTTAAAATTGCTATTACTGTAAGATATTAAAAGGTTTATAGGGTGGTGGGTTTGCAATAAGAGCTACTTTACATGACTTTGGGATTGAGACAATTCCTCAATTAGCTTTACAATTTGCTGCTGTGATCTAGGACAATTAATCAATTACCAAGCTACTCTGGTTAGACCTTGTGAGGTGAATGTATGCATGTGATGTGTGTGTGTGTGTGTGTGTGTGTGTGTGTGTGTGTGTGTGTGTGTGTGTGTGTGTGTGTGTGTGTGTGCATGTGATGTGTGTGTATCTGTGTGTGTGCATGTGATGTGTATGTGATGTGTGTGTGTGTGTGTGTGTGTGTGATGTGTATGTATGTGTGTGTGTGCAGGTGATGTGTGTGTGTATGTATGGATGTGATGTGTGTGTGTGTGTGTGATGTGTGTGTATGTGTATGTATGTGTGTGTGTGTGTGTGTGTGTGTGTGTGCATGTGTGTGTGTGTATGTATGTATGTGTGTGTGTGTGTGTGTGTGTGTATGTATGTGTGTGTGTGTGTGTGCATGTGATGTGTGTGTGTGTATGTATGGATGTGATGTGTGTGTGCGTGTGTGTGTGTATTTGCGTGTATGTGTATGTATGTGTGTGTGTGTGTGTGTGTGTATGTATGTATGTGTGTGTGTGTGTGTGTGTGTATGTATGTGTGTGTGTGTGTGCATGTGATGTGTGTGTGTGTATGTATGGATGTGATGTGTGTGTGCGTGTGTGTGTATTTGCGTGTATGTGTATGTATGTGTGTGTGTGTGTGTGTGTGTGTGTGTGTATGTATGGATGTGATGTGTGTGTGCGTGTGTGTGTGTATTTGTGTGTATGTATGTATGTGTGTGTGTGTGTGGGTGTGTGTGATGTGTGTGTGTGTGTGTGTGTGTGTGTGTGTGTGTGTGTGTGTGTGTGTGTGTATGTGTGTGATGTGTATGTATGTGTATTTGTGTGTATGTGTGTGTGTATGGATGTGATGTGTGTGTCTGCATGTCTGTCCCCCTCCCTCCCTCCCTCCTCCTCCCTCTCTTTGTCCCTCCTCCTCCTCCTCCTCCTCCTCCTCCTCCTCTCTCTCAGCACCGCTCCATCCCTCCATCCCTCCATCCCTCCACGCATCCTCCTGCTTCAGACGCACCAGCAGGATGTTCCGCCGTCGCACCGACAACCTTCACTTCACTTTCATGCCCCTTTAACACCATTTCCCCCGGACCTGAACCCCTCCCCTCCTCCCCATGCGCGGCTCTCCCCCTGAGATGCGATACCGCTGCACGATTTCCCGGAGAATATCTTCATCCTGCGTCGCTCCTCCTCCTCGCTGATCGAGATGCCGGACCGGGACGCGGGGACGGCCGCGGCCGCCGCTGGTGCAGCAGCCTCCGGGGACGGAGGCTCCGACGGCTCCGGCGGCTCCAGGCACCGACACCGGCCGCAGCAGGGGGACGCGGAGAGGCCGGACCCGGGCGCTGCGCCCCAACAAAGCTCCTCCGGGGTGCTGGGTGAGTTTCTGCCCCGCATGGTGGGAGGAGAACCGGACAGGTGGACGCGGCGCTCCGCGCTGCTCTTTTGTCTCCATAAGGGCTGGTTTATGGTTCCGCGTTACACCAACGCAGAGCGTACGGCGTATGGTACCCAGCGACGCGCACCGTACGTTGCGCGTCGCTGCGTACCCTTACGTCGTAGGCACTGCGTCGATTTAACGCGGAACCATAAATCAGCCTTAACGCACCCTGAAACATTGAGATGTTCACACTAAAGGCTTGTAAACAACGCATTTAACTTGTCTAGTATATTTATCCTGCAGCAGCTTTTACTAATGATTGATTTTTTTTTTCATCTCAGCTAGTTTTGACCTTATTGTTGATTATTATATGGCCTATTAGCCTATTTCATCCTCTAAGCTTGTTTTTCCACAGTGACTATAGTTAAAATTGAGCTTTATTTGCTTTAAATAATCATTAAGGACTAGCAATGCTATTATTGGCTGCTAGTTGGTGTTTTTTTTTGAATGGTTTGCCATTTCTAGTGTAAACACTGTCCCCTAACCCTAATCCCAACCCCAGGGGTGTCACAACTATTGCCCTCTATAACTAGATTACAGGGTAATATCAGTTTCTAGGTTATTGGACGTATAGCTCACTCACTGCAAGATTTGGAAGTGAGGCTATTTTTGGATCAGACTACAATATTAGCTCCTGTTGGGAGCCTCAGCTGTGAGCAGGATTGTTTTCCTGCATGCAGGGTGCAGAGCCGGCCTCTGTGCTCCCCGTGAGTATCTGCTGCAGAGTGATGCAGTGGAGTAGTGGGCTGTCAGCACATGAACACTCCTCTCCACACTTGGCCGAGGTAACCCGAGCAGGCAGCGGCTGACCGGAACGGCGCACTGATGTCATCCTCTTAAGTAGCTGGCACCACTGGGTGTTTCAGCGGGCCGCAGCCACGCTGGAGGGGTCACCGGAGGGAACTTTGGTTCAGTTTTACTTCATTAGTTGGGGCAGATTATGGGACTAAGAGGAGGTCTGGGAAGTCTGAACTTCTGGGGATGGATGCAGAAATGTTTAACGCCTGACTTTACAGCTACAAGTTAAAGTTAGTGGTCTACTGTATTTTCCGCACTTTAAAGGAGCATGAGGCAGGATTGAGGCAGGATTTATGAAAGAAATTCGTATACGTTTTAAGTTTTCTTGTAATAATGTCAGATGAAGCGTTCCAAACCCAAAAGAATGAGCCCTCTAGTGTATCTCTCTGTTGCCTTGAACAGGCCGTGTGCTGCAAAATGTGCTGCAGTTGTGGGGCCGAATTTCCCGCGCTGTCCTGCGGATGTGACGTCACATGACGCTGCATGTGCGTTCTCCCCGTTCTCCCGTGCTGGCTTCGCTGTTGGCTGCAGTACCCCAACGGCCGTCATGGCGAAGGGTGGCGCTAGAGAGTCTAATTTCTTAAAAGGAGCCTCATGCTCCTTTAAGGCACACCTAAAAGCCTTTAATTTTCTCAAAAACCAGCAGTGCGCCTTATAATGCAGTGCGCCTTATATATGATCATTACCCCTTTTATTCAAATTTTTTTTTCTTTCATTTTTGCTGCCCACAACTTTCTTATCTTCTTATTTATCTTATTTAGTAGCTAGGCTTTGTCTTAGTCTCTTAGTCTTGTTTTTAGTCTTCTTTGCAAAGCGCTCTGAGATCTTTCGCTTCAGGTGAAAAGCGCTATATAAATTGAAATTATTATTATTATTATTATTATTATTATTATTATTATTATTATTATTATTATTATTATTATTATTATTACGGTAATTTCTGTTACTGTAGTCAGGGGGATTGTGGGTAATGTAGTTGGTGTCACCGAAGTAATGGCGTTAAAAATGTCAGGAATCGTCACAGACGTTCAAGACAACAGCAGCGACGCTGACTCGCATAATGGCGACTTTGACGAGACGGAGCAAAGCTGGTTTTTATTTTGTTAATAAAGTTTGACATACGGTACTTTTTCTTCTTGGTTTTTTGTTTTGCATTTGCTGTAGGATTTTGTAGCATTTCCTGTAGCGCAGCTCCATCAGGTAGATACGTAACTCAACCCCAGCCACTATAGTACGGTATTTTACCATATATTTAGTGCGCTTTATAATGCGGTGCGCCTTATATATGGAAAACGTTTTTAAATACGTCATTCATTGAAGGTGCGCCTTATAATGCGATGCTCCTTATAGTGCGGAAAATACAGTATATTGCAGATGAAAATGACAAAATGTAAAATACAGGATGCTGGCATCAAGTTCTCTGGTCTTATCTCCACGTTCTTTAATAAATGATGTCAAGTCAGAACTCCTGCTGCATATGTTTTAGTAATAAAAAATGAATGAGCATCTGTTTTCCTGTTGACGCAAAGAATGACGAGTGTGTAGAAAATCATGCTGTTTATAGTTCTGACAGAGTGGTGTCCGTAACGTGTTGCCTGGCGCATTCGTGGAGAACCAACTTCTTTATTGGGCCAACAAACTCATCGGTGCTTAAACTCCAGGAAATCTCAATGCACTATTAAAATAATCAAGGAAACAAGAAGGCATGAGGTCCTGCAGCTCCTCAGATTTACTGTAGTTCAGGTAGATGCCCCCAGTGGAGGGAGGTCTATTTACCTGACCTAAAGGTCTGATCTGAAACGACTACTTTTAAAACAGCAAGAGAACTTTTTCATATTTAAATACCAAGTTCAGTTTAATTCAAAGGAATATTTGTTTACTTTTAGGAAGAATCGTTTAGTTCTCACGGTATCCTGTCCCTGCTGTCAACAACCAACCGTAGACTGCATGTAACAATGGACAAGCATCCTTTGTATGCAGCGCAGGACACGCCTACTGCATGTCAATCAAACAGCTCCTTCAGCCGAGCCGAGCTGAAATATCTGCAGAGAGCCGTCACACGTTTGCAGCGGGACGCACCGTTTAACGCGTTGTCTCGTTGTGTTCTTACAGATGGGTGGTTGCCTCGCGAAGGGCAATAGCGTTACGGGTTACGGATGAGGAATACGATTGGCTGAGCCAACTGTCAATCGGTCATATTAGAAATAAATCTCATGTTTAATATGAACTATCCTGGCGTGGTACAAAAAAAAGTCATCAAACGATTGAGACCAAAACTGTTTCTTGAACCAGGCTGTAAAAATGTTTATTTCTACTCTAACGTTGGTCATTTTAACCTGGAGGTCGGCGGAGACCGACTCCCTTTCGGAGCCTCTAGCGGTCAGTCGAGGAACTGCAACGCATCTTAGTTCCACGTTAGAGGGTTGGCGATGAAAACCAACTAAATTAACGTTGGATTCCCGTCCCGGCTGCCTCTTGTTGACAGCTGGGTATCGATTACGGCCCCATGACACATCAGCAATGATGAAACAGCAAACATCATGGCAGACAATGACTACGTTTACATGCAGTCGAAATTCGGGTTATTGCTAATATTCCGGTTACTGAAACATTCGGAATATTCCGTTTCCATGGTAATTAGTCATTCGGCATATCCCGATCAAACCAGCGACGTGCGGAGAACGTGATGACGCAATTAGCGTCATTTCCGCTTCCTCTTCCTGTATCCAAATTCAAAACAAAAGCTGCTTCGCGCAACTTTTCGCTCACCTTTTTTTTTAAATCTCGCTATCCCGGTACTTTCTACCGTCTACAAATACCAAAATGTTCATATCCTTCATTACATTTATGAAGTGATTAGTCTCTTCCTCGCTCCAAAAGTGTGGCGTGGTCTTGCGTTTCTCCGTGTTTATAAGAACTTCCTGGACTCAAAAGACCAAGATTCCTTGTGAACAGAGCATGCTCAGAAAACAAATTCATGTTCCGTTTGATCGGGATATTCCATTTGGCGTTTACATGACCGAATATTCGGGTTTTAAAAGGAGTAACCCAGGGGTCATATTCGGGTTTTTAAAAACCCGAATATGAGCAAATTCTGGTTATTCAAAGGGGTTATTGATGTTTACATGGCCGTTCAAATTCGGGTTATTGTCAATATTCGGGTTTTAAAAGGGTTATTGATGCATGTAAACGCAGTCAATAATAAAAGACAAAAACGAGAGCATGAGCAGCTCGCATAAGAGTAAGTATTGGACAGTTATGTTAATTGTACCTCACTTCTCTGCCTGTAGGGGGACCCAGTGAGCAAGTTCTTTTTACTACGAGGCAGATGGCAGTAATTCATGAAGTTTGTCATTTTTGTTCACGTCTTCCCCAAAAATAAAGATCCCGTGGATGATGAGAGCATATGTTGAGCTACTTCGAGCGTGTGCACTAATGCGCCCTCGTAGGTTGTTGAACATCTTCATTTCTTTGTGCAGCACAGCTGTAAAAAACAGAAGAGTTTTCATCCAGAACAGACATTTATACTAGAACATACTGTGTCGTAAAATAGGAAAATGTAGACATTTCTGTGTAGACTTCAGTATTTAAGGTCCCAGGCTGCTTATATTTTAGTTTGGCAATGACCTCTTTACTTTGTATTCTTTTTACAGTACAGAGATGATAACATAAGTGATAGAATATCGGTTCTGCATGAAAAACTGATCAGACATATAGGAATAAGTGAAGCTCCGGCTCCTGCTTGTCTGAGCAGTTCCTCACATGGTTTATTAGCGGTTGGACCTCAGTGGGATTACCATGACACCTCGTAACCGCGCTCACACGTGTCCGTGTCAGTCAGCCGACGTGCAGGGTGACTTCTCCACCAAGCCGAGGCTTTTGCCGGCAGCCCGGGAGGATTTCTCCCTCCGGAGGCTCGGATGCTCAATCGTCTCCGTTGCCTCTTCCGTATTCACCTAATCCCTCCACAGCAGACCGCGCTGACTTTGATCCTCTCAGCCGTCTTCCTTTGTAGCTGCACGGCACTTGCAAGTCTGTGTTTCAAGGATTAATTAAGAGCCTGTCATTAGAAAATGCGACATAAAAGTCACACCAATTAGACGGCGTTCCCTGTGAGGCCGGCGTCGATGAGATCCGGCGTGGTGGAAATTAGGTCGTGTAATTTCTGGCTGCTCTGCCAACCCGCTCGCTTGTGTGCGGGACATACGGGGGGATTCAGTCCTGATCTGGAAAGAGATGCACTGTTACAGAGGTCTGATCTGGTGTAAACAAACAGATTTTTTTAAAGCCTGAATTTCACCGCCGTTCAACTTAATGCAACTGAAGTGACTGCAGTGCAGCCTCATACCATGATATTCTTTATAATAGCTCTAACCAAAGCATTTAATTGCCAATTTCAACATATTTAGGGATGAAAATGTGCGTGACACTGTGATCATGAGCTAGTCTGTGCTTTACCGTATAAATATTGGTAATTCAGAGGATTAAGCAGGTTTTGCACTTATAGCTGTAGTATGAAACCCTCTTTTCATCCCTGTTCTCATTTCAAGGCACGAGGTGTTTTTGAGGCAATGGTTGGTATTTTAAGAGTCTTTTATCCCCCATGTAAACTTGTTTAACTCCATCCTCGCTTCCTGACATCAATACTTGCTCTTTAGCGTCTGCAAAATGCATGAGGAGAATGCATGGAGCAGGGATGTGCACTTCCAGCTCTCGCGGTTTCTGCTGCTCCCTCTCTGCTTCTTGACCTCAGTCAAAGAAGTTGCCTCGGACAGATTCAGTCACGTTCTGTGTTTCAGTTGTTTTTCTTTTTTCTTTTAAGAGCAGAAATGTGATGATGGCAGCGAAGAGGCGAAAGCATCATTATGAACCTAGGAGCTGTTTCTCGCTGTAGCAGACGGGCCGAGCCGGTGGTTTGCCCTCCCAGAACTTTATGAATCAGGGAGCTGATGAATGCTATGCAGTTTGATGTAACGTCAGCAAACGTCTAGCTCGCTGTTATTCGCTCGATGCTTAACAGATTCTTCCCATCTTTTCCTCTTTTGGGAAAGAGGCTGAGCTGATAATCAGCTGCAGGTCTCGTTGCCGGTGATGTCTGAACTCGTTTCTAGCCTCACCAGTAGGACCAAACATACTGGAAGGAAGGTGACTTTTTTGATGGAGCATGATGTTTTATGACAGAATTTTTAAAAAAGGCCTTCAAGTTGACTGTAGTAAAATACAAAACAATGCTGTGCGTTTGCCCTATTGTTACAGTTTGTAATGCTTTATATCTGTTTAAGTTTTAAAGAGAAAGCCAGGCCAACCATTTTCCACAAACTGAACTAAAAGTAAATGTCAGGTTTGCATTATGCATCTTCAGTTTCATACAAGTACAAATATTTTGCCACAAACTGAATAGTTTCTCATGTATGATTTGACTTTTTTCTTTTCCAGAAATTTAACAACTAAAATTAAATAAATAAATAAAAGTAAATAAATACATACAATTTTACGTCATAAAAAAGATTGATTCATGCTCACCTTATAAGTGTAAGAGGAGATTTATTTTTGTTAAGAAGGTTATTTTGGTAATTCAGGGTTCATTATTTTATAAATATATTCTTTATATTCTGTAAATCAGGGACAATAATGACACTAGTCAGTTTATCTGTAGTGATTAGTCTGTTTTAGATTGGGCGGAGTGATACGCCACAGTACGGCACTAGGTGCTGTGTTGATGTTCTAAAATCCTACACTGTTGAGGGACATTAAAGTACACTGGAACTCGGAAGAAGTTGTCCCCGTGTTTGGCAGCATGGAGTTAAATGCCTGTTTCTTTACTGTGATCAAAACTAGTAAAGCAAACTTGGTGCTAGATGATAACAAACAGTGCTGCTGTAACAGGGGCAATTGCAAGAACAACTGAGCAGCAAGACGTTGAAAGTACCAGATAGAATAATATAATAAAATAAAAGCAGATAAATGAGGCATGTCTCGTATGTACAAAAAATATATAAATATAAGAATATCACAAAAAATGTAAAATAGAGTGACTGTAGTGGTATAAATTAAATATAAAGTGTCAGTGTAAAGTGTCGACAGTGGATGTAAACAATGTAAAAGGACGATTAGCAGCTGAGATTCAGAATCGATTATAACAATTCGATTCAATCCGATATCAATTTGGGTTAGTGTTATTAAAAATGTTTTTATTTTAAGCTGTAACATGAATTACATAGTAGTTATGCAACTTATTAATACTTGTATTAAACTTGACGCCATGTGATGTTCATTGTTTGATAGTTTCACACAACGTGCATGTGGGAATTAAAAGACGCTGGGATTAAAGTTCACCGGGTGGAAATGTTAAAATCAATAGACATACGAATCGATTTTTAGGAATTAATATGAGAATCGATTTGGAATCATTGAATCAGAGAATTAACCCAGGACTAAACAATTATGACTCTAAAGTTTATTTTCATTGCTCATCTGATGATGTGGTTAAAGTTTGTGCAGAGAGTAATCATCTATTTTGCAAGTTTGATGGTGGCCGTTTTGTCCACATAAATCGTATATTAATGCTTGGAAAAACATTTGATTCATCAACTTGTGCTCCAAAAAGGAACAGCCAGGCGTTCATTCAGAGTGCCGTACTGGTATCAATGCTGATGTGACCTTATTAGGCGTATCGTGTTCTGGATATAACCTCACCTTTCTGCATGAATCGCTTTCTCGCTCAAAACTCAGTGCTTCTATCAGTTACAGCCGTTGGAGTTTGTTTTTAAAGCTTTAAAAGTCTTCAAGAGATCCTTCTGATGAGTTCCAGAGAGGGTTTTCAAGAGTTTAGTAAAAAAAAAAAAGTGCTCAGCAGTATTTACAGTTTGCATCAGCAGATAAGCCGCGTGGACCTGTGCGGTTACTTCATCACTGGTGTTCCTGTCAGTCTACTTTTATTCACCTATTCAAGTCGTGTGAGAGCAAGGTTGGTGGAAACTGCAGCATCAAACAGTAGTTTCTGAGGTCACTTCAGGTGGATTTGACGTTTCCAGGAAGAGTTGACGTGCAGAAGTCCCGACCCGAGCTGCCAAACGTTTTACTTACAAGACCATCACATGAAAAATTAGACGTTTCCACCTTAAAAGGAAACTATCGGAGTTAAATCAACCTGTTGCCTTTTGCTGGATGGTAAAGTGTGTAAGCGTTTGTTTGGGACCAAAATGTCTTCACAGTGAATTAAAGCAGTTTTGAGTTTGAGCAGAATGTGTGTTTGCTGCAGAATGGCAATTAAAGTTCGCCCCAGGGGTAATATGTTGAAAAGATAAAGCAGTTGAAGTATTTTAAGCCTCTGAGAAGACTCTACAGACAAACTGAAGTAGTCTGAACTTTGTACGTGTACAGAAAGTGTTTATAAAGGACTGTTTGTACATTCATCTCCTTCCGGTTTGCTGCCGTCTTGTTGTAAGTCGACTACGGATGTTGTGCAAAGTACTGTCAACGCATGGAGGACTGTTCATGGATTCTGCTTCATATTTATGGAAACAAGCAGAAAGGAGAGGAGATGAACTCTTGTCCTTTTGCTGTAGTTACTGGACGGAGAGCTGCCTGCATGAAAAGGCCTTTTTATACACTTTCTGTGTATAGAAAGGTATAGGGCTGGGCGATATGGACCAAAAGTCATATCTCGATATTTTCTAGCTGAATGGCGATACTCGATATATATCGATATTTTTTCTGTGCCATAATTGGGGTTTCCCTCAAAGCATTATAGCATAGCATCTCTGTTAGCTTAATTTTTTCTGAGGCAAACCCTTAAAAAAACAGTCAGTTTTAATACAAAGCCTCGTGCCAAATGTCACACAGGTTCCTTTATTAACAGAGGTCTGCACAATATCAAAATGTATAAAACAAATGAAATAAAAATAAACTGCCTGCATATATAGAATAAAAAAGCTTCTTGAATAAAATAAAACAAATATCCCTTTCCTGCATAACAATTAAATTAAAATACACTGCAATTAATACAATGTAGACAGTAACAGGCAGACTTTTCCACTGAGGTTGAGTTGTGCAAATAACAAAACATTTGTGCAAATCTCAAATAAAACATTCAAGTCAATTTGTCACAAAATAAGCTATAACAAAATCATAAAAAAAATTATATATATATTTTTTAATCGATATAAACGATATTGTCTCGTACCATATTGATATATATTAAAATCTCGATATATATCACCCAGCCCTAATAGAAAGTGTATAAAACACATAAAAAGTTAAGATTACTTCAGTTTGTCTGTATGGAGACTATCCACACAAATCTCAAGCTGTATTTCAAAACTGTCTAGTTTTGAAAGGTTTTGCTTAATAAGGGTTGATTACAGTGTTTTTCCACAACATTGAATAATCATGCACTGAAGGAGAAGAAATATTTTAATCTTTCCCCTCCATTACTTTCCAATCCTTCTTTGAGGACTTTCACGGACTGTGACTTCCTCGCTTCACCACCTGTAAGGCACCTTCACCAAACCTCCACCCTTTCTAACTCCGCAGCTATATAGTTGCCCTTTCTTCCAGATCCATTAGATATGCAGATATGTTTTAGGAAGTTACAGACGATTTCCCCGAGCTGTGATTAACCATCTGTCTTGCCAGCGGTGGTTTACTCGCCCTAGATTCTCCAGTTTTTAATGGCTTAATCATATCATCCATAATGCCTCTTTGCCTCTAGCCACCCAACTTCTAAATCCCCTTTTCTACCCTCTGGAAGTTTACGCTTTTCCATTTATAGAAATGAAGATTACCAAACTGTGTGGAAGAAATGATAATGTGCACCCCCAGAGCTGCAAGCTTTTTGGAGAGCAGTGCTGCCGGTGTTTGCCCCCCTTCTGCGCTACACGTGATGTGTTTCCAGAGACTTCACCAGTGACTTTAGGCCCCGTCTTCCGTGATCTAAACACTCCGGGAAAAGTAATATTGAAGTGGGTTCGGTCACCCTGTCCTTCAGCGTCTGCGGCTGCTCTGACGAGGCCTGGATTCGATGCGTTCTTTCTTTCCTCCGTTGCTAAGCGCGGCCAGGAGAAACACAATGACCATAGCCAATCTTTTTTTAGATTTGCTAATAGGGAATTGCTCCGTCGCTGCTCTGCTGTCCTCGGCGGTTTGAAAGGCGGTAAAGTTAAATATGGAGCTCACATCCGTGTCACTGTCGGCCCGGGCCGATCGATGAAAAGTAAGGGAGTTTAGATCACACGGTGTAGGCTATCTATCTATTTCTTTCTCTACTAATACACCCCTGACTCGTTTTATTTGGCCATTATTCTTTTAGTGTGTCTGATAGAGGTGAAGTTGCTCCGCACTCTCTTCTCATTACTCGCTGAATTTCAAAATTAAACCTCAAAGCAGCACTTTATGTTCATTTTCAGGCTGATTATGACCGAATATTACAGGATTGTTCTCGCGCTTCGCTCTCTTTTTCCAGTTTTCACCCTAATTGTCTGGCTTTTTTTCTTCTTCTTTGTGTTGGGGTTTGCAGGGAAGGGAGCCGGATTATTTTGTGAGAGAGAGATAAATCAGTTTTCATCATCATCTATTCTTTGTCCATAAACTTAGAGAAAGTAACTCTTGTAAAGGGAAAAGGGGATTTCTCTTTTTGCTTGTATATGAACATAAAAGCAGCAGCTGTAGATAACAGATAAGAGCTCAGCTGTGTGTCCTCTCCGGAGAGATCACCTTGGCACAAGCCCTACCATCTTAGCTCCTCCTGTTTAAACTAGTTTTACTTTTTCATGGTAAACATATTACTGTAGATGCAGGAGAATATCTCTCACAGTTTTTTGCACTATCCTGCCATGTCACATCCATCACCGGGAAACTGCATTATTTTTTATAGATCTGTCCTTGTTGGCCTCTACAGGGCTACAGACTGTGACCATTTTGTCCTCACAGGGGACGAATACAGTCAGCCCCCGTCCTGGAAACAGTCAACGGACCAAGTACAACCAGCTCTTCTCAAATGAAAGGGAAACAACACTTAGATAAACTAACAAAACTGCATGTAGATGCGTGAGAACAGATTCTACGCTGATGTAGAGCTCCGTATGCGTACCGGTTGTGATGGCAGAACCAAGCTCTTGTCGTTATGTTCACGGAGGAGATATAATTGTTTTGCCCACCCCTATTTACCATATTTTGCGGACCATAAGGCGCACCGGGTTATAAAGTTCAATATCAATGAGCGGGCCTATTTTCATACATAAGGCGGGTTATAAGGCATATGATAAAATATATCATTCACAAAGACTACGTTTACATGCAGTCAAAATTCGGGTTATTGCTAATATCCCGGTTATTGAAACATTCGGAATAATCTGTTTACATGCGTGAGCAAACAGGGTTATCCCTGTAAACATGGTAATTAATCATTTGGGATATCTGGATCAAACCAGCGACGGACGGAGAACATTCATTACATTTATGAAGTGATTAGTCTCCTCCTCACTCCAAAAGTGTGGCGTGGTCTTGTGTTTCTCCGTGTTTATAAGAACTTCCTGGACTCAAAAGACCAGGATTCCTTGCGAACAGAGCATGCGCAGAAAACAAATTCATGTTCCGTTTGATCGGGATATTCCGTTATGCGTTTACATGACCGAATATTCGGGTTTTAAAAGGAGTAACCCAGGGGTCATATTCGGGTTTTTAAAAACCCGAATATGAGCAAATTCGGGTTATTCAAAGCGGTTATTGGTGTTTACATGGCCGTGTAAATTTGGGTTATTGCCAATATTCAGGTTTTAAAAGGGTTATTGACTGCATGGAAACGCAGTCAATAACTCAGAATATAGTTCAGTTGTAACTAAAACTGTAAAATACACATTTTAAATCATTAGTCTCCCACCAATAAAAAGTGGAAGAGGTAAGCGTCGTAATACATCCTGTTGTCAGTAAGCACAACAAAATTCATACATAAGGAACATCTTATTATAGGGCGCACTGCAGGTTTTTGAAGAAAATTAAGGATTTTAAGTGCGCCTTATAGTGCGAAAAATACGGTAGTTAATTTGGTCAAGTAAATGAATATATGTGTAATTATGGGTGTAGGTATTGATTGGCGGCTGTCTTATCTTGGCCTGTGGCTAGTTATCACCTCCGTCAGCTTGGTGTAGCAGTTGGCAGCTTGCTAGCCCAGCATGGCCTAAACGCAGCTGTCATTTATGATGTCGCCACTGAACGACATTTGAAATGGGATGTAGGTAGACATGGCTAACTCTGACTGACCTTTTTCATGGCCAGGCCCCAACATATATTTGTGATATTTTAATTGTTTACGCCCCAGCTCGCTCACTCAGGTCATCAGAACAAAACGTATTATCTGTTTTCAGTGCATCACCAATCGATTATTCAACGCTGGTCCTCTCTCTATGCACCTGGTCAGCATTGCAGACTCTTTTAAAAAACAACTGAACACCCTTTTATTTGGACAAGTTGACTGAATAACCTTGACTTTGCCATTTTTTAAACTTGGTTTTATTTTGCATTTTTATTTCCTTTTTATGTTCTTAAAGCGACACTACGTAACTTTTCCACCTTAATATCATATTTCCAGAGTCATTGTGATGGTACATCAACTTCCAACAGGTTTAATGACACCTCTGTCATGATCTGAGGGGGTCTGTATCGCTTTCACTGGCACTATGTAACTTTGAGGAGCATGGTAGGAACCCTGCCACACTAAAAAACTACAAATTTTACGACTTTGACTGCTTTACGGCACATACGTCACTTCCCCCTCCTTCCCGATTCGTAGTCGAGACAAAAATGGGCGGGGCTTGGAGCGCAGAGGCTGAGCTCAGCGGAAGCTGGTGTTGAGCTAAACGAGGAGCTGGTATCATGGCCGAAGCAGCGAAAAAAACGAAGAAAATAAAAGTTTTAACGGAGCGGAGGAGGCGAAAAAAAGAAAGCGGGAGAGTAACAAGCTAAATGCCCGGTGGAGAATAAACATTGGCCCGGCGTTCACTCACTACAAGCCCTTGTAGCGCCGTCGTCTTGGACGAGATGGTTGAAGGATGTAAAGACGTTCATCACCTCCAGGTATGCACTTTTGTCAACACCTATGTCAGTGTGTTTTACAAAAACAATTATCCTGAAACTACTACAGCTGGTGTAAGTGTTGTATCAAATGTCAATATCTATGTAAACCTTTTGACTCTTCAGGTCTGTATATACAGATACTTATACACTGATGGTAAAAGCAACACATTTGTAGATATAGTAAAATATAGCCAGAAAAATGAAATATATAGGCAAAGTATACACTTCCAGATGAAAAAAAATACAATATAAACACCATATAATCATAAAAAATAAATCTACTTTGTTGGAATTATATTAAAATAATAACAAGAGTAGTAAAAGAAACCTTATATGGTGTTTATAATGTGTCGTTTTATCTTGTGAGTGTATAAATATATACATTTCTCTAATTTTTCTATAGCTATACATAACTTGCTTTTACTTTCTGCATAATTACAGTGACTTCAACAAAGAAAAAAATTCAAACTTGTGATCAACAAAATATGTTGAATGATTTATAGGTCAGTAATTATCAGAAAGACATAATGTTTTTTGTATCTTTATTCTCACACTCTGCAGGACTACATCAGATCTGGAAAACTTCCAGAATCACATCCTCATGCAGGGAAGGTTCTCCTAAACTCCAGCAGTGAATCGCACACGGACTCTCCCAGCACGAAACATGGACGGACACAAGATGCTACTGCTACTATAGTCATTATATTTATTTACAGTAACTTCTTACACTGTTTCATAGTTCAGTTTTTATTATCAGTTCATTATTTTTAGTTTATTTTTCTACTACTCTATTTACACTTGTTTACTTTATTCACAGTAATTTATCCTGTCATACAGTTGTTCATTACTGCTACTGTGATACAGATTACTTATTGTTTATAATAATGTATGGGATAACTGCTGTCACTATGCAAATGACAAAGTTCAAGAATGTTCTATTTTCTGAAAGGTGTGTAAATAAAAGTATGTCTTGTTTTGCACAAATGTCTTTATTTTAAACACACAAAGACAACTGTACAGGAAAAAATGGAACAAAACAAAAAAAAAACAATATCAAAATATTTGCAGTAATCCTCATAAAGGTTCCATTCTAGAGAAGACGGGGAGCCCTGAAACCAGTGTACTGTCTCATTGGGTCTGGAAAGGTGTCTCTTATTTTCCAAACATCATGCTGCCAGAGCACTGGCGATATGTATATATATGCATATATATATGATATGCTGCGTGTCGGTTCTGTCTTTGTGGGGGTTCAAACTCTGATGAGGTAGAGGTAAAGGTGTTCTCACGAACAGCAGATTCCTGATAAAACAAGAGACAGAATTGTTATGATACAAATGTAAATGTAGAATTCTATGATCAATAAGAATCAAAATTAGAATGTTTTCACATACTGGGGATTCGTCTTGGGTTTTGGTAATTCTAAAATTACTGACAATATCAACAACAGACAGAGAAATAATAGTGATCATAAAAATGTGTAATTCGCAATGAGGAAGCTTTATAAAATAATAATACAATTGAATAGAATTACAGCACTAGAGGAAATAATGCAATGCGAAGAAAATGTATAGAACATTTTCTAGTATTTTTCCTGAGAGCTGTAAAATTGTGCAGGGCTGATCTGCAAAATATAAGGAATGGGCATTCAGTTATTCACAGGTTATAAAGTATTTTTTTATTTTGTCAGTTAGTATGTTGGACTACTAATTTATGACGAAGTCCCTCTAAAAACCCTGAAAGGAAAAAGGTGCAGAGCGTATGAGTTTGTAGGGCGCATTATCTCGCTGAAACAACTTAATAAAACCAAGTTGAACTTAGTGTTTTTCAACATCGTCATATTATATTGTTTAGCCAAAAATAGATACATTACCTCTTCATTATCCATCCTGCAAACGACCGCTGAAAACAGAAAAGTATTTTTGAAAGTCCGTCCCGTCTTCTCTCATCAAAACAAATGCAGCGGCGGGGACGGGGGTTTTCCGGCAGTACGCGCTGGTGCTCATGGGAAATGGAGTGTTCTTTCTGGTAAAGCACTACCGATTTTTGTCCAAAGGAGGCGCCAAACTCAACAAAGCTGAAAGTTCCGTTGTGCTGCTTTAATCTCTGTTTGTGTTATACTTCTTCTTTTATCCTTTTCATTGTAAAGCACAAGTGCTATAGAAATAAACTTGAATGATTAATTGATTGACCTAAGGTGGTTTCTGGGGCCTGTTTGTTTCACCCGTTGCATCATGGGACTGTGCAGTATGAGGAAAAACAGTGTTTACAACGCTTCTTTAGAAAAGCCCTGTGTGATGTAACGGAGGGGTTGTCCAGTAATTGTAGAGTCTGTGATGCCAGAGATTGAAAACATGGCTCCTAACTGTCATCTCAATGAGGCAGCAAGCGTTAGCTGTATGTATTTAGGCCGGGGGATATAAGGAAAAAATAACATCCCAGTATTTTTAAGCTTAACGCTGATACTGTACATTATAACATTGCCAATTTATAGATTTATAAATCTGGTAAATTTGAACTTGAACTTGGTGCCATAAATATGACGTAAGAAGCACTATACAGGACTGTCTCAGAAAATTAAAATATTGTGATAAAGTTCTTTATTTTCTGTAATGCAATTAAAAAAACAAATGTCATATATTCTGGATTCATTACAAATCAACTGAAATATTGCAAGCCTTTTATTATTTTAATATCGCTGATTATGGCTTAAAGTTTAAGATTAAGATTCCCAGAATATTCACATTTTTTGAGATAGGATATTTGAGTTTTCTTAAGCTGTAAGCCATGATCAGCAATATTAAAATAATAAAAGGCTTGCAATATTTCAGCTGATTTGTAATGAATCAAGAATGTATGACATTTTTGTTTTTGTAATTGCATTACAGAAAATCACAATATTCTAATTTTGTGAGACAGTCCTGTATGTAGGATTTATGAAAGCACAAGTGGTATATGTCTATACTAAAAATATTTGAAATTTTGCCTTTATGAACTGAAGATTTCTGCCTTTTTTTGTTGTAATTTAACCACCTATTTGATATTATAGTCTGTGTCATTATTGCCTGGGTGCTGATGCAGAGACGAGGCAAAGTAAGGCAGAGCAGAGAGAGAGTGCAGGTGTAACATAAGGTAATATATCGGGTTGGTGGTTATAAGTATTTGTGATAACGGGGGAAGGAAAGAACACATCGTCAAGCGCTTTGTCAATGAATGAAGATGAGATAAAAAGTTATTTTTAAGTGCAGCCCATTAAATATGTTGTTGTATGATCGGATCATGATTCCCATCTGCGGTAGCTTTTAACTCATTTCCTTTGGCAGTGAGCAAGTGCTGTGTTGCTTGAGGGAGAGTAAATTGTATTGCTGTCCTCGCACGTTTTTCCACATGAGGGAGAAAGATCACACAGTTTGTTACTCTTCTCACCATCTTTATTCACTGAAGCATCAGGGTTACGTTTGCTTGCATGCAGGAAAGTTGCAGGAATGTACTAAAAAATGAGTTACTGTGGTTTTAAAGCACCTGGTGTGGGAGCAATGGTGTAATGTGGATAATGTATGATTGGAGTAAAGTACCATAATTGCTGGTTCTTTTCAAGTATTGAGCGGACCGAGCCTGCATTTTTCTTGTCCAGGAATAGAATAGATCCTACAGATCGGTTGGTTAAGCCGTCAGACTGGCTCAGCGCTATTGTATATTGTATGTTTTTCTTGAAGCACATCTTATTGATTGTGGTATTAGTATAATGATTATGAAAGAGTTCCTGGGACATCAGCAGCAACTGGAACCTCTCAGACTGGCTGACATAATTTTATATCCCCCTGCATTAATTTAGTTAACATCCACCAGAAAAAAACGTTTCAAGCACAGCCATTGTAGACAAAGGACTTAAGTACTTAAATGATTGGTCTGGGCTTTTCGTTGTCAGGCAGAAGGAGAGCAACACCAGCCTTACACTGAACTGATGCTCTGTATTACAGCCACCCTGCGCAGAATTACCACATTTGACTACATGGGAACGTGGAGATCTGCTGTGTCGTCGAGAGTCACTAGCAGCAGTTCAGGGACAGGAACCTCTAACGGGACCGACCGTCTCCTCGGCCCACACAAGAACCATAGACTCAGAAAAATAGCGCTGCCGACCACAATCAGTGCACTTGAATTTCTTGCGGTTTAATTTTTTGCGGTTTAATTTTTTGTATTTACATTTTTTGCGGTTGAATATTTTAACGTTGAATTTTTTGCGGTTGAATTTTTTGAGGTTGAATTTTCTACAGTTTTTGTGATCAAATGTTTTTATTTATTTTTCATGATTTTCAAAGGTGGCATCCACAATGATTTTAAACAAGCATTAACACATTCTCAGCCCCTTCCAAACCCACCCCTTAGACCTAAAAATAAAAAAAAAAAAAAAAAAAATTGGTAATGCTACAATGATACTACAAAGATAATAGAACAAATGACAAAATCAAACAAATGCAAAACATAATCATATCAAAAACTGGACAAGGATAGCTGCAACAAGGTAATCTATGTCAATTTTAAATACATCTTTCGAGTTTGGACTTAATTGTATCTGCTGCCATAAACCAAAATACAATATTTTGTTGTTTTGCATTATGGATTCGGGTCGTAGAAAATTTCCAGGTAGATAATTTCAAGGAAGGTCAAATACCAATGGGAGATGTGTGTGTGTGGTGGTTTCCATCTTACTGCTATTATGTTTTTTGCTGCTGTTAGGCCAGTAAGCAAAATTCGTTTCTGACATAGTGAAGTATTGATTGTTGATAAATTATTTAAAATAAGTGTTTGAGGGTTTATTGGAATATTCTGTGCTGTTATTGAGGATAATGCAGTTGCAACCTGTTGTCAGAAGTTTGCAACAGGTTGGCATTCCCAGACCATGTGCATGAAGGTTCCCGGTTTATTCTGAAAGCATAGTGTACATAAAGAGCTAGCCAGGAACTTCATATGGTAAAACTTGCGAGGTGTTAAATAAGTTCTATGTACAAATTGAAAATGAATAAGCTGATGATTTGGGTTTCTGGAAGATGATATTTTATTGGTGCAGTTCAGTATTTTAACGTTGAAAAACATTCTGATACATAATTTCAACGCAGAGATATTCAGTGCTAGAAATTCAATCATTTTTTTCTTTCAAAATCCGATGACACAGATTTACTTCCACACTCATTGGTCCATCGATCGTATTTTTCATGTAATATCTAACTGCATCAAATGTACTCGTAGAAAAATGTCTCTGATCCAGATACTTGATTTGTGGTCACATGATAGGGCTGAACGTAATTTCCTGGTTTTAGAATACCCAATCAGCAGAGACAACCCACCAGGTAGCCCCTATCTGGGCCAAAAAACGTCCCTGATACTACAGGGAAGTGTTTTGGCCCTGTAAAGGTTCCTGAACGCCACATTACAGGGCTGTTCCTGGTAATGGAAACACGCGCAAAACAGCTTGGCCTAGAAAAATCTACCCAGAAACCCCTGCCTCCTGACGGTACTCTGGTAGTGAGTGTAACACATCTAGTAATACTACTTTATCCTATTAGAGGGCACTTTGTTGACTTGGGACCTTGAAACAAGAGCTTTCCTGTAGGCCTGTGTTGAAAAAAATCGATTTCCCAATTCTAAATCGATTCTCATATTAATTCCTAAAAATCAATTCATATGTCTAAAGATCGATTTTTTTTTTTTTTTTTTTTGGGGGGGGGAGGCTCACGCGCACAAAATATTTGTTTTTTTCGGGTCGGATCGGGTGTCTATATGCGCAATTTTAACTCTTCAATTAGCAAAATACTGGATACCTTCCCCTGCCTCATCATCATTTGGCTTGCCTCGACGTGGGGCCCCATGGCTGCTTGAGACCCGGTCGGATTGGTTTTTTTACGTATTTTTTTTTTCATCATTACATTACAACTTTTGGTTATTTTTTTGTTTTTGCCTTTAAATATGTTTAAAGGTATGAAAACATTAAAGTGTTCAGTTATAATTGCATACATTGTCTATATTTCATTACTTTATATACTGTCTTGGGGTACATTTGCATAAAATGCTAAAAACCAAATTCTCAAAAATTAAAAACCAAAATAGACCGAAAAAAGAACATATAAAAATGGAATGTGGGAAAAAATAAAACCGATTTCATCCGTCTCTGTTTCCTCCCTGGATCTGTTTGGTAATTCTGACCCACGATGTTTCTGAAAGCAGTTCTATCAGCATTCTGGGAGCTGATTGGTCCTTACAGCATCATTAGCTGCCAATACTTGCTGTTTAATGTCAATATAATACTAATAGTAATATTTTGCATAACTACAGTCATATAATTCATGCAACAGCTCAAAAAACTGTTTTAATAACACTAACCCAAATCAATATCGGAATCGAAACGAATAGGATCGAATCAAATCTTGATAATCGATTCTGAATCTTAAGAATCGGAATCGAATCGATTCTTGACATTTGAATCGATCCCCAGCCCTACTTTCCTGTAATATGCTGCCCCGTTGTGGTCTTAAGTGGTTTTGCTACATATAGTGGCTTTAAATTTCTGGATCCTTCATTGTTCCGATACCATTACCAGTATTGAAAATACTCACCGATGCTGCTGAAAATATGGGTATTGGTATCGTTACCGTCTTCCAATTCTACTTTGTTTGCCCTAAAAACCAGAACAAGTGATGCAATACTTCTCTGTAACTTCTTGTCTTGAGTTATCACGTGGGAAAGCTAAAGCTTGTGAGTCGTTGGATACATCTAGCCATCTAGCATTGGCATTATATCGTCTATGTGGCATTATTGGAGGCTGGAAAAGACACGCTCATAATGCAAGACTGCAGTTTCCAGAGGTGGCACGAACGTTGCTAAGAATAACACAAGCAGCCTTATTAAGCATTTAAGGAGCCATCATGTGAAAAAGCACAAGTTCATGAAGTCAAAGGGAAATAGGTTCGCACTGCAGCGGCAAACTCTGGAGTTTCTGTGGCAGAAATGCAATAAAAGCCCCCCCCCCCCAAAAAAAAAGACCCCACCCCCCCAATAAAAGCCAGCAACCAAAACTTGTCTTCAATTACCAGCTCCTGCTTTATTTTTCATTGAAAGTGTAGGATTTTGCTGCATCACTGAACCTCCAGTTCAGCTTCCCAGGCCAGAAATAAATCAGTGACACGATATGAGACTGACTGATCATATTTCACGTCAGCTAGAAGAAGTACGACAAACATTTGAAACCTCAAATGTCAAAATATGAATACATTTTTATTTCACAAAAAAATGTATTATTTAAAACTTTTATCTTAGATATTGTTGTATGTAAAAAAAAAAAAAATAAAAAAATAAAAATAAATAAAACTGGAATTAGATAGATACTCAGTATCAACCAATACCCAAAGCCTAGGTATCGGAAAGAAAAAAGGAATCAGAACATCTGTAGTGTGAACCTCAGTGTGTTCAGAAATAGAGAAATATTTTCTGGACTATTATGCTGGGCGCTCCTCTATCTGTGTTTTTCACATCCTTATGAAGATAAACTGATAATGAAGTGGCACTGAGGTGTAAAACTAAACTGACACAACAATCTCCAATAATTCACATTCACTTATTTTCATTCTGAAGCCATCTCTTTGGTCAATTTCCATCTCTTCATGCTTGTTTGGTTGTTGACAATTGGCTGCTTTTGCATCTCTCGTTTAATTTGGGGTCACTTTGTGTCAGACTGTGGTTGCTGATGCGTCTCTTTGTATTGATGTTTCCGTGAGCTCGGGGTTGTATCGCACGTACTTCTTCTTTATAAGATCTACATCTGTTTTTCATCTTTTTCAGTATCCCATTTTGTCATTTTGTCCTTACTTGCAGCCGTTCATGACAGATGCAGGAGAGTAACCTGAATCTTATACAAGATGATGTTGCTTCATGTTTTTCTGACTGCTCTTATCAAACTAACCTGTAACTCAAGCAGAGATATTTTGCACTGCAGGGCCTCACAACCCACTCCTCACAACACCCTCAGGCCTGCTTGCATGTGTTTGCATTGTTGCAGAGTGTAATCCATGCCCCTTTGTTCTGGGTTCATCAGAAAAGCATTCTTCCACGCTGGCAGTTGTCCGTCGCCCAACAAGGAGGTCATTTTTTTGCTCCACAAAGACTCTCTTTCATTTCTCTACATTCATCATCGCCACTCGATTATTTATGACTCGTAATCCCCCCTCCCCTGACGCTGTTCAGTTCAGCCATAACCAGCCCGTGGATGTGTGTGTGTGTGTGTGTGTGTGTGGGGGGGTTACTCTGCAGCAACGAAGCTGAAGCTGGCTGCTCTTTCACCATTGTTACCTGACTGAACGGCTCGCAGCTTTGTTTTCCCTCATTCAACCTCAGATTTGTCACACAGGCGTCAGCACAACTTGCACGTCTTTTTCTTTTCTTTCCTCCCACTGGGAAGTAGGGATGGGCGGTATGGACTAAAAAATTTATCACGATAATTTCTGGCATTTATCCCGATAACGATAAAAAAAATACCAATACAAAAAGTGTCATCAACGGGAATATTTCTTTCTTTCTTTCTTTCTTTCTTTCTTTCTTTCTTTCTTTCTTTCTTTCTTTCTTTCTTTCTTTCTTTCTCTCTTTCTTTCTTTCTTTCTTCTTTCTTTCAGGCTCCTTTCTTTCTTTCTTTCTTTCTTTCTTTCTTTCTTTCTTTCTTTCTTCTTTCTTTCTTTCTTTCTTTCTTTCTTTCTTTCTTTCTTTCTTTCTTTCTTTCTTTCTTTCTTTCTTTCTTTCTTTCTTTCTTTCTCTCTTTCTTTCTTTCTTTCTTTCTTTCTTTCTTTCTTCTTTCTTTCTTTCTTTCTTTCTTTCTTTCTTTCTTTCTTTCTTTCTTTCTTTCTTTATTTCTTTCTTTCTTTCTTTCTTTCTTTCTTTCTTTCTCTCTTTCTTTCTTTCTTTCTTCTTTCTTTCAGGCTCCTTTCTTTCTTTCTTTCTCTCTTTCTTTCTTTCTTTCTTCTTTCTTTCAGGCTCCTTTCTTTCTTTCTTTCTTTCTTTCTTTCTTTCTTTCTTTCTTCTTTCTTTCAGGCTCATTTCTTTCTTTCTTTCTTTCTTTCTTTCTTTCTTTCTTTCTTCTTTCTTTCAGGCTCATTTCTTTCTTTCTTTCTTTCTTTCTTTCTTCTTTCTTTCAGGCTCATTTCTTCCTTTCTTTCTTTCTTTCTTTCTTTCAGGCTCATTTCTTTCTTTCTTTCTTTCTTTCTTTCTTTCTTTCTTTCTTTCTTTCTTTCTTTCTTTCTTTCTTTCTTTCTTTCTTTCTTTCTTTCAGGCTCATTTCTTTCTTTCTTTCTTTCTTTCTTTCTTTCAGGCTCATTTCTTTCTTTCTTTCTTTCTTTCTTTCTTTCTTTCTTTCTTTCTTTCTCTCTTTCTTTCTTTCTTTCTTTCTTTCTTTCTTTCTTTCTTTCTTTCTTTCTTTCTTTCTTTCAGGCTCATTTCTTTCTTTCTTTCTTTCTTTCTTTCTTTCTTTCTTTCTTTCTTTCTTTCTTTCTTTCTTTCTTTCTCATTTCCTCAATTTATCGTTTTTACCGTGAGATGACAAATTCTTACCGTGGGGAATTTTTTTGACGGTATATCGTGAACGGTAAAATATCGCCCATTCCTACTGGGAAGCTTTCTTAAATTTGTCAGTGAACTTAGAATAAACCACCTATTAGCCTACTTGGCAGAAATAAAAACAGAGAAAAAGGGACAGAAAGGAGAGGAGTAAGTTGGGGCAGGAGAGGGAAAAGTGATGCTTGAACTATTTTGCTGTGTGAGCACTGTGGCTCCTCTCTCCATACATGCTCCTTGCTCGTCCTCTCTTGGCTCTCAGCCACGGTCGTCTCCGGTGTCACATGCAATCATTGTAATTTTGAAGCCAAGGACGAACCCCCTATTATCCTCCTTGCCGTGTTTAATGAGGAAACCAGAGTCCTGACATCCAAGAACATTGACATCTTTATCCCATTTGTCACAAAGTTGGAGCAGACACCTCCCATCTTTGTGCATAAGAGCGGAAAACCCTTATCTTTACTAGATTACCTGCAAGATCAAAAATAAGCTTCTGTAATGATTCATTCATCACCACTGTGGTCTACAGTGATATACTTCAATAAAAGATTTGATTGATTGTCTTGAATGTTAAGCATGTTTGACTCTCAGAGAGTTTAGAGAGCGTCAGCTCCACCGGCAGGTTAAAATAGATCAATTTACGTCATGTGTCTTAGCAACAGTTGAAGGAAGACCAAAACATTTGGACATCCCCAGTGCTTGGAGGATACATAGTGTTGATTTGATTCAACTTTATTGTGTAAAATGCAGTTAGGCATCTAATCAGAGGTGCAGTTTGTACAGAATAAAAGTTTAATACAGTCAAGAGTCGTCTGTGCAGAAGAGTGACATAAAGTGCTGGGATAAGTTAATTATATACAGGTGGGCAGAGCCGTCTGGGAGATTTGCGAGGCCCTGTGCGAAATGGCCGGGGGGGTCCCTCGAGCACTAGCTAGGCTCACGCGCGCAAAATTTTTGTTTTTTTCGGGTCGGATCGGGTGTCTATATGCGCAATTTTAACTCTTCAATTAGCAAAATACTGGATACCTTCCCCTGCCTCATCATCATTTGACTTGCCTCGACGTGGGGCCCCGCGGCTGCTTGAGACCCGGTCGGATTGGTGATTTTTCTAACAAATTTATCAAACGAGCCTTTCAGAGAGGCATTAAACTCTTCCATTTTCTTTAGTTTTTTTCTTTTTTCGTCCCCTGATGGAAATTTCCTGAATCTGTCTCGTTCTCTCGACATTGTGTGACAGTTTGTTCCAACTCCACCGTCTGGATCAGAGCAGCTTGTGTCTGCGCTTGGTCTGATCAGTTGTATTGAACAACAGACACGCGCATCATTGCACATATATTTATTGATATGCACAGACTAGTACACATTTAGGTCTGTAATGGAACGTGACTGTTGATATTTATAAGGGAAAAAAGGAAAACGGCCCATAGCGCGAGGCCCCTTGGGGCGCGAGGCCCCGTGCGGTCGCACGGTTCGCACGGTTCGCACACCCCTTGCGGCGGCCCTGCAGGTGGGCAATATAAGCAATACATACAATACCATATATGCAGATAAATGAATGTGTATATACAGATTTGTACAGATGTGCAATGATCAGGTGTATAGAGTGAAAGGAGATGTGAGTTAGTACCAGGAATGCTTTGTAGAAAGAGTGATATTAGTGATAAATAAATAGTCCTTGGAAATTGAGTTATCCTTGAGGAAGAAGTAGTGTGGTGGTGTGGGCTGACGGGGGCAAGAGGTTCAGCAGGGAGCTGTTCCTGACCCTGCTGGGTTTGGACCGTAACGCCTTCCAGAGGGGTAAGATAGGTGAAGCAGGGTGAGAGGAAATCCTCAGTGGCGGGGAGTGTAGTCCTTGTAATGTTTTCACCCCCCCATCTGCAGTGCCTTGTGGTCTGTGACGGAGCAGTTCCCGTACCAGACTGTGATGCAGTAAGGATGCTCCAACGGTAGAAAGTGCTCAGGATGTCAGCAGATAGGTTGATTGTATTCAGTTGCCTCAAGACGAAGAGATGCTGATGGGCCTTCTTAGTAGGAATGGGCGATATTTTACCGTTCACGATAAACCGTCAATAAAATTCCCCACGGTAAGAATTTGTCATCTCGCGGTAAAAACGATAAATTCCCGTTGATGATGTTTTTGTGTAACAAACATGGCGGAAGGCGGATCTGAGAGCGAGGAGCTCGTTGTTAAACGAGGCTCCAGCTCCATTATCTGGAACTTGTTTAGATTTAAAAAGAGTGACGAGGAGCAAACATCATCTATTATATGCAGAGTCTGCAAAAACAGAAGGAAATGGTTGTTACATTTTGATTTAACGTTTGAGTATTATGAAAAAAAAATTGCAATAGTATCTGCACATTTTATTTATATTAGAAGAGGTGATCACTGATTGGATTTTATTTTCAGTGAACTTTTATTTATTTGTCCTGTTTCTTTATTTATCAGGTTGTATTTTTTTCTACTTTGTGATTTTATAAGCTAGGAAAACTTTGAGGACAATAGTACTTTTGCTGTTTGCACTTATCCCACTGTTTAATCCACACAGTTTGAATAAATGTTGAATCTGTTCTTACATTTCAAACTTGTTTCATTTGAGTCATTACAGTTTTGCCGTACAGGTGTACTAATTTAATTGGTTTTTATCAATTCAATTTAATTGGTGTAGTAGCATTTAGTATTATTTTAGAGCAGTGTTTTGGGGGCTCCAAAGAATGAATTTGGGTGATGGATTTATAGTTACAAAGGTGGAGTTGAATTGGTATTTTTTTTTATCGTTATCGGGCCAGAAATTATCGTGATAAATGTTTTAGTCCATACCGCCCATCCCTACTTCTTAGTACGTGTGGAGGTGTTGCTAGTCCAGTTGTGGATCCCCAGAAACCTGAAGCCGGAGACGCGTTCAACAGCTGTTCCATGGACATGGATGTGGTCATGTGTCTCTCCTGTCTGCAGCCAGCTAGAAGCAGGTTGTTGTCAGCTCCACCTCTGGCATGTAGTTAGACTCATCGTTGCCTCTGATGAGTCCAGTCGCCGTGGCGTCGTCTGCAGACTTTATGATGGAGTGGGATCCATATATAGCTCTGCAGCCATGATGTTGTTGTTACTCTGACGGTTTCCTGCAGTGTCGTAAGGAGGGCTGTCACAGTCGTCTCTGTCTTGTATCTCTTCTATGTTCCTAAGGACCAGTTTTTTTCTTGCTGATTTGAGCTCCTGTGAAGGAATTAAGATAACGACACAATGTGTGATGTCTTACTACGTGTCCGCCAGGTCTTAGGAGGTTAAAATACTTCTCATTGGACTGTTGTGTTTGTTGCCAGGCAACAACTACCGGTATAGTGACGATGTCGGTGGGTAACTCAGGTCAACTATCTCAGTTGACAGTGTGGGTGGAAATTTTACACCCAAGATTTCAACATCTGGGGTGCAGAGATGCTCCTTTCAGTCACTTGGCTCAGTTTACACTGTCTGTTACTAAAACCGCTGCACTCCTGCCGTCTCCTATCAACGCTACACTCATCCTTCGCACCTCCCAGGGGTCTGACTCTCCTCATGATGACCAAAAATGGTTCCAACCTCTTCTTTTTTGCTCTAAATCGATGCTCTAGAGTAGACCTCTCCTCTGCATATCATCTGCATTCGAGGTCTTTTTCTGAGACAGCTTTCCATTGTCATGGCTTCTCTTCATAACAAATGTTAAAATGTGACAGAGTTACCAGTAAAGATCCTCCCGGCAGGACAAACTAGTATGGAAACAGCTCAGTAAAAAGTATTGAGACATGAAACTCAAGCTGACAGAGCAACATGACGACAGTTATTTGTGAACAATATTGCAGAAAGAGTTTCTAACACATTTCTACTTAACCGTCCTGTTATATTACGTTTTAAAGTTTGAAGATCTAGGAACAATAGTTAAAAGTTTTTTTCCAGTATGAAACTTCTTCTTCTTACTTTAATTAGTGTAATCAACATATAATATGACAATGGTTCATCTCACATATTTGCAAACACCCCCAGCATGTACAGTATATCACATAGATCCTGCCCAGACAGTATCAAACTGGGGGTAAGAGGGTGTCAGAAAGTATTTCTTTCTTTACAACTGTGGGTGTCAGAGGAAGAGACTTCCGAAACAAAACGTCAGACTCGAAAACATCCCCGTCTCTTTGCTTGGAACCGTTTAAGTCTAAAAATCATTTGCAGCTTATGCTGACGGCACAAAACCCAGATCAGAGTACAATTATTCAACCTCCCCATCCTCATCCACCTCCCGTATCCTGTCAAACATTGTTATCAATATTATTGGCTGTTAAAATGTTAGTCGTCACTGATTGGTAAATGAGCAGCAGCCTCATCGACAAGCTTTTACTCCAAACTCACAGCTAATATTGAGCCTGTCTTGATGTCTGAGGTGTGAACATGTTTTTTGATTTGATTTGATTTGATTTATCTTATTTTTGTACATGTAAAAAAAAAAAAAGAAACAACACTTCATGAGAAGTTTAAGAAAACAAAACAACAAAACAGAGAATTTCATCCTTTAAAACTTGCTATCTTGATTTACTTGTGCCAAAAAAGGAGTAGGAAGAAGTGTAAACTTATTTAATCCTACCCCCATTCACTGATCATTTAACCTGTATTTATAAATATTCAATTTCAATTTCAATTTCAATTCAGTTTATTTGGGAAGGGACAGTGTACATTCATATACATTTAGAATTAAAAATGCAAATGCACCCAATTTTAGCTACAGAGCTAGTTTCCATTGGCAGTCCCCCGGCTAAAAATATAAACGAAAGACAAGTTAAACAACAAGTTAGAACAAATACAAATAAAGCATGCAAAAAGTTTCTGTTCTTGTTATTTTGCTTCTATTTAAGATAGAAGGAACAGGAGAACAACCTGACACATCAATCTTACTAACACGATCTTAGACATTTACATATATTGCAATAGTGAATACATTACACACATTTCACATTTAGCAGTTAAAAGTTTAGGCGGTAAAGTGCCAGAGCAAATTAAAGTGCTGGTTACGATTAAAGGGCTGAGGGTTTAAAGTTAAAGTGCTATAATGGGGGAAAGACAAGGAAGATGGAAGGGGAGGGGAGAGTGAAGATGGAATGGGCTGCAGCAATGCAAAACCAGATCACATGTATTGTTCGGTTGTGGAATTTAAGGTTCTATGCCAGTTGTAGAGTAAACAGATTGTGGAGATGGGGCCGGAAGGAGAAGAGAAAGGAAAAAAAAGGGACATGAAGTACAACATAACTGGGGAGGGGTGAGAGGGTAAAAAAAAAAAAGGAAAAAGTAAGAAGAGGTAGATAATTACTAGTCAGCTGAGTAATCATTTACATAAAAAAAATAGCAAACCAAGAGGTGATGGCATGAAGCATCACCTCTTGTTTACAATCAGATTCTCAGTGTTTAAATAAAGTGGCAAAGTGCATTATTAACACTATGATGTTATTATGCAGTAAAGTGACAAGGTGACAAATGAATCTTTACCGAGGGTCATGGTTACAGTCCTGTTTACTTAATAGCCATTTCTTTAAGTTGTTCTTGAATGTGGCAAATGTGTTGCAGTCCCTTACTACGACAGGTAATGAGTTCCAGATGCGGCTACCCACACACTGTACTCGCACTGCCAAGTATTAATTATTATTATTATTATTATTATTATTATTATTATTGTTATTATTATTATTATTATTATTATTATTATTATTATTATTATTATTATTATTATTATTATATACTGTAATTATACTCACGCACATACTTATACATGCATACATACATACACTAAAGGGTGCTAAACCCCTTCCTCTTTGTACCTCGTGAGAATCATGTTTTTATATTTGTTTTTAAACTGGTTAATGTTTGGACATTGTTTTAATTCTGAATCCATTCTGCTCCATAGTTTAACTCCACTGACTGATATAGAAAATCTTTTCATAGTTGTTCGTGTTCTACAAGTCTTAAAATGTAGAGTACCCCTTAAATTATACCTCCCCTCTCTGTCATAAAACATTTCCTGCAAGTGAGATTTTTTTTTGGGATAAAGTATCAGCTAGCAGTCAGGTTCCTCTTCTCCATCTTTGTCTGATTCTCCATGTCAGTCATGTTTGAAGACATCATCCATACAGACTTGATTCTACCCAGAGGAGATGAAGAGATAAGAGAGAGAGAGAGAGAGGGGTGCTCAGTTGAGAGGCTGAGCGAGCTACGGTACAGAGGAGAGGGGCAGGCTAAGGTCAAACGACGTGAGGAGAGGCAGCAGGAGTGCTCTGTGCTCTGCCACATGTCCTCTACAACACACGTGTTTATACAGCTTCATGTGAAAAGAGGAATCCTGTGTTGAACCGGCGGTGGATTTAGTGCCTGTTTATATGTCCAGACTGTGTGCACACAGTGCAGACTGCTGCACTCGCTGACCGTTGCCGCAAGCAATAAAGTGAGTGAGTGGCTGGAAGCTGGAGGAAGGGAGAAGGAGGGAAGAGGAGGAGGCGTGTCGTAGTTTGCATTTCTTCCCCTCCGTCATGGAGACAGTGCTGACAGGGTCCATGGCTTGATTGACATCGCACAGGTGGCGTGGTTTAATGTTTAATTCATGTCAGACGTCTCAGCTTCATGACTAGATTTGATAATTCAGTATAAATTGATGCATCGAAAGTCATGAAGCTCATGCATGCACGCCGTCCCTGCTTGTATGAATGTGTGTGAGTGAGTTTGTTGTGTGTTCGTGTACAGTCGGAGGGTTTCAAGCATGTTTGAACAGATGTTGAACATCACCTGTGGGATCAGGTTTGGGTCCAAGTTAGGGCTGGGCGATATGGACCAAAAGTCATATCTCAATATTTTCTAGCTGAATGGCGATACTCGATATATATCGATATTTTTTCTGTGCCATAATTGGGGTTTCCCCCAAAGCATTACAGCATAGCATCTCTGTTAGCTTCATGTTTTTCTGAGGCAAACCCTTAAAAAAACAGTCATTTTTAATACAATGTTGTGCCAAATGTCACACAGGTTCCTTTATTAACAGAGGTCTGCACAATATCAAAATGTATAAAACAAATGAAATAAAAATAAAGTGCCTGCATATATAGAATAAAAATGCTTCTTGAATAAAATAAAACAAATATCCCTTTCCTGCATAACAATTAAATTAAAATACACTGTGCAATTAATACAATGTAGACAGTAACAGGCAGACTTTTCCACTGAGTAAATACCAAAACATTTGTGCAAATCTCAAATAAAACATTCAAGTCAATTAGTCACAAAATAAGCTATATCAAAATCATAAAAAAATATATATATTCTTTTTTTTTAAACGATATTGTCTCGTACCATATTGCGTTTGAAAATATATCGATATATATTAAAATCTCGATATATCGCCCAGCCCTAGTCCAAGTGGACTTGTGCACAGTACCCATTTGTGATGGAGATAAGTCTAATAAAGGAAATTGGGGAGTGTTTGAGGCTGATTAGGCTCTCTGTCCCAGACGCTGATGTCATTGTCAATGTAATGTGGTCATTTATTTATCCATGCACAAAGTGGATGTGACAGCAGAAATACATTCATCTTCTCTTTTTGTTTCTGCGTCTGTTGGTACTTATGTCCATCTTTCTGCCTGTATGCATGTGTGTATTACAAAGCCTGAAAAAATTCAGTGTCAGAAACCTCATACGGTCCCTATTGTTGGGCATTTTGTTTGCTTTCCGTTAGCAGTGTTCTGGGATAAAACCTTGGAGATTTGGGCCGTAGAAGACCTTCTCTTTCCTGTCGACTGTTGCGTCTCCATTACAGTCTCTGCGTTTACATGTACTAACAGAAAGTTAAATTGTTGCCTTAATCCGACCCATATGGAAGTTTTAAAAGTCACGTTTACTCCCCCTTCTGGAAGTGACAACACCACAAAACCCAGAATATATACACAGTAGGAGAAGAATAAGACGAACAAAAAAGAAGAAACCGGAAGAAATTCAACGCGAGTGCGTGTGGCGCCAACTAGCGTTGCAGAGTCAAATGCAACTCACTCAATAATCGATTGTTTTCTCGTGCATTTATACTTGGATTTCTGGAAAACTCCAGTTTAATCCTTAGCTAGATTATTGCCAATAGCTTGATTTAGATGTGCAGGTAACCCCGGTAGGATCCATTGATATCAAACTACATCCCACTTGGTGGCAGCATTGCAGGACTTGTGCCGGACTAAGTCAAACTATTTATAATTAAAAAAAAAAAAAAAAGATATACTGTACATCTATGGTCTTTTCTCTGAAAATCTATCTGTACACCTTATGTGCACATGCTTTTTATTACTATCAATTATTTTAATTCCCAAATATTGTTTAAACTGGTATTCAGCGTGACCTCCCGGTAGTCACGTTCCTCCTGACTAATTTTGTGCCTGTGTGTCTATTTGTGGTTTTGAAACACATTTCGCAGTGTCATGCATTAGAGGGCATCACCTTCCCGTACATTTTGTTTTGATACCTAAGCTTTTTTAGCGCTTGAGCAAATCTTTACAGTGTCCTCTTTACCCTCTTTGAAAACACTCTCAAAAACTCTTCAACATGGATTAAAAAGAAAATGACTGTTTGGGCTCAATCACCTTTGGGAATTGGGAAGGGGAGATGTAGTATCCATCCCCCCTGACATCCTGGAATCATAAATGTAGATGTGTAATAAGTGGAGCAGAGATAAGAGGTCCTTTTCTTTTTTTCTTTGACTGACAGGAGCGCCAATCTTCTGATTGGCCGTTCTGGACGGGAAGTCAGGCTGACAGGAAACACAATGAACCCATCATCAGCTTCGTTAAAGTCTTTGACCTTCGTTTTAGTGCTTGGCTGGAAAACTGACTCGCACTCAATTAATCTGGCGCTATATATCAAAAGGGGGACACACAGACACACATGCATACAGACAAGTGTTTGTGTGTTGGCCACACACTTTACACAGATAGACGTCCTGCAGAAATGCTTCAGAGAGCGGCTCAGATCACAGACAGACACCCTGTGCGCGGGTCCTGCCTGGCTGCTGTCTGATAAGCACCACGGTGAGTAATACAGGCTTCATCTGCACCGCCACTAGTCCCGGTAGATCCTGCTCTGCAGTGACCCCGTTGCTGTTACGGGGCCAGAGGGGCTTAGAAATGATCTGTTGAATGGAAACAAAATACCTCAGTTCATTCATCCCACTTTGAGAAAGATTTAGCGTTTGGTTCAGGAGCTGAAACTGTACTGCAGTTGCTTTGAGATGGACGTCAGGACTGGAGCAGCTGTAGCAACATCCTGCTCCGAGGATGAAGAAGCAGAGGAGTAACTTCATACAGCTCATTGACCCAGAGTCGTGGCCTGAGGTTTAATCAGTACTGGAGTTGAGGGGGGATGAGGGAGGATGGCATCCCCCCCTGAAATAAAAACTGTCCAAATCATCCCCCCTGTAAAACTGCCATCCCCCCTTTCCATCCCTTATGTCATTTCATAAATGAATGTGGTTTTACTGCTATTTCAACATGTAGAGTCATCACCAGAAAAATAACACCAGAAAAATAACTTATTTGACAATTTTCACCTGTTTCAAGTAAATTTTCACTTGAAATAAGTAGGAAAATCTGCCAGTGTGACAAGATTTATCTTCTTATTACAAGCAAAAAAATCTTGTTCCACTGGCAGATGTTTCTACTTATTTCAGGTGAAAATCTACTTCAAACAGGTGAAAATTGTTGTTTTTTCCAGTGATGAGTCTTGTTTTAAGTGTAATGAGATTTTTTTGCTAAAATGAGACATTTTTACTAGAAATAAGACAAATATTCTTGTTAAGATTTTGAGTTTTTGCAGTGATCCATTTTACTTATCCTATGAAGGACAGAGTCATATTGATAAGTTCAGAAAAGTGTTTTTTATTGTTGTGTTTTGATGTATTTGATGTAAGCCCAGTGGATATTTAAAGCTTACAGAAGGCTGCATTTAACTGCTGCTATGTCATTCCTGCAGTATTTCTGCAGGTGTTTTGGTCAGTGCTATTATTTGTAATATATTATATTATTTGTAATCAGCACAAATTATCTGTTCCCATATGATAAAATCCACCATCCCCCCTGATTTCTTTTTACAACTCGAGTACTGGGTTTAATCATATTCTTTTCTTCACTATCTAAAGATCCCAGTGGTTCGTGAACGGCTTTGGAGCTTTGGAAAACTCGGCCTCGGCTGTGTTGTCTGTATTATCCCCCGCTGACATGATGCCGTTGAGCCTGCTGGGATTTGATATAGGTTTGGAAAAAGAAGCTTAAAGTGTATATTAATTGTGTGAAAAGGCCTTTAGTTACCAACATCACACAATGAAGCACACTAAAAACTACGGGACAATATGGTGTACTTCCCCCGTGAACCCACCGAGTATAAATCTCTTCTTCTTCATCTCCATCACAGGAGGTACCAGATTTCAATGTTTTCACAAAATTAACCCAAATTAATCACATTATTCCTCAACAGTTTAAGCAGAAAGCCCAAGTTTCGAAGATTCTGGCAATCTGGGAAGATGCGTTTCTGTGATAAAGGAGGAACAATGAGCTAGTGAGTTTTCTGATACACGAGATGGTTGTGACCATTTAACCTTAACTGGCCCTTGAGGGATCATTCATTAAGGAAAGCCTATTTTTAGGTCTTCTCTAAGACTTGCAAATAGGACCCTGCTTGTGTCAATGACTCTATTTCAGACCCCCCCCCCCCTAAAAAAAACTGTTTAACAGCCTAACTCCAAAATTAACTGTAAGATACTTTTTGATATTCTGTAAGCAATTATTGTCTAATTTATATAACATGATGGGATGATGACCTTTCCAGGTGTACCCCTCCCTCTCGGCTGTAATGAGCTGGGCTCGGCTCCAGCAAACCCCCCCCCCATAAGATGGATGAAGGGATGGATGGATGGATAGATAGATGGATGATGAGATGATTTTATCAAGCATCTTCACTCAAGAGTTGATATCTAAACATTGTATTTAATTTTTAGTACCTCGTGCCCTCAGATGACCTAAAGGTTTCTTATTTGAGATTTTAATAGTTTCCAAAGGTTGTTGTGAATTGGCCCAGCTGGCAGCTTAAGGAGGCCCCCCCTTATGATCCAGGTCCCTGTCCAGGTTTCTTCCCTCCTAAAGGGGAGTTTTCCTTGCCAGTGACTACGTTTACATGCAGTCAAAATTCGGGTTATTGCTAATATTCCGGTTACTGAAACATTAGGAATATTCCGTTTACATGCGTGACCAAACAGGGTTATCCCTGTATACATGGTAATTAATCATTCAGGATATCTCGATCAAACCAGCGACGCACGGAGAACGTCATGACGCAATTAGCGCCATTTCCGCTTCCTCTTCCTGTATCCAAATTCAAAACAAATGCTGCTTCGCGCAACTTTTCGCTCACCTTCTTGTAAATCGCGGTATCCCGGTACTTTCTACCGTCTACAAATGCCAAAATGTTCATATCCTTCATTACATTTATGAAGTGATTAGTCTCCTCCTCACTCCAAAAGTGTGGCGTGGTCTTGCATTTTGCCGTGTTTAGAAGAACTTCCTGGACTAAAAAGACCAGGATTCCTTGCGAACAGAGCATGCACAGAAAACAAATTCATGTTCCGTTTGATGGGGATATCCCGTTTGGCGTTTACATGACCGAATATTCGGGTTTTAAAAGGAGTAACCCTGTTTTTAAAAACCGGAATATGAGCAAATTCGGGTTATTCAAATGGGTTATTGGTGTTTACATGGCCGTGCAAATTCGGATTATTGCCAATATTCGGGTTTTAAAAGGGTTATTGAATGCATGTAAACGCAGTCACTGTTTGGCTTGAGGTTTTTCTCCCACTAGGGGAGTTTTTGAATTACCTGCCATTGTTTATATAATAACTGCTCGGGGTCATGTTCTGGGTCTCTGCAAAGCGCCTAAAGAAAACTTCTGTTGTAATAGACGCTATATAAATACAATTGAATTGAAATTAGTTGATGCACGTGACACTTTTTAAATGTGATGTGATGAATAGTTGTGGTGTGTTCATGCTGCTGAATCCATGATGCCTATTCTGCTGCTTCTAGGAAATGATTCGACCTTAGCGGTTTGTTCTTATAGGGCAACGACACAATGTCACACAAAGCTGCGAGACGAGCCTCGTCCGTGCAGCGAAACCTCAACGTGCAGCGTATTAAAGACTGGTGATGCTCAAACAAGCAGCAGATTTAAAAATGCATAAAAAGTGCACATGCTCACAGTGGGATGTATATGTTGAAGCCTCATGGAAGAGATTAAACCAATCTGCAGGAGTGTGTGTTTGTGTGTGTGTGTGTGTGTGTCTGTTGCCCTCAGCGATGAATACAGGACTCATTAGAATTGCTGTCACGTCGCAGCAGTGCCTGCAGCGTTTCGTCTTAAGCACAGCTGAGCGGCCAGTCAGACTTCACTATCTGGGAGAACTACTCCAGATTAAAAAGTCAAAAACATCCTGCTCTGTTTCCCATCCAGCCTTTTGCCATGTTTGAAAGTGTTCTTCAGAGGGGAAAAGCAACGTGGAATAAGATGACGTTGTCACAGTCTCTGTGTAAGTGCTTCAGATTTCTTTAAATAGTAATGCTTTCTCAGAGTGACATGCCAAGACACGAGTTTGTGACGCTGGTGTATTCGGATGTATCCTGACAGAAGACATCATCCTCAGCCATGGCCTGTGCACTTGGCTCAGTTTTAGGAAACGTTGATTAGTCTTGATATTTGCAAAGTGTCTTTTTTATGTTGTTGGCATTTCTGTGGTGCTTTTTAGTTTGCAATGAATTATCATACTTCCATGTAATATTTGGGGTCTCAGCGTTCCAGGGGGTGCCCCAAAAACATTCACCTGAGGAGGGCTTGTACAGTATAGCTGAGGTCTGCTCCTGAGGTCTGCTCCAACTGTCAGCTCCTTTAAATCAGGGTTAAAAACATTACTGTTTACTCAAGCGTACCCCTAAATTAAACTTACCTGCTGTACTCTACTGCCCTTATTTTTAACAGCTTGTGCTTTTTATTATTTTACTTCTTTTCTTATCATCTTATTCAATCATATTTGTTATTTACTGTCTAATTATGTCGAATTATTTACTGTCTAATTATGCCTTGCCGCTTTTAATGTCAATGTAAAGCACTTTGAATTACCTTGTGTTGAATTGTGCTATATAAATAAATTTGCCTTGCCTTGCCTATAGCTTCCAGCAGACCACCGTGACCTAGGGCTGTGCGATTAATCGATTTTAAATCAAAATCGGATTTATTAATCAAGACAATGTTGAAAAAAGGAAAATCTGAAAATGGATTTTCCTTTTTTGCAGCTGGCTTCATTACAGACAGAGCTCGTCTAGTCATCTTTGTTTGGTCAAGAAAATTGTAAATGTTGTCACTTAACTACACTTAACTAAACTCAAGGAGGATTTACAGTATCTTTCAATTGCACTTCATTCCCAATAGGGAAATTTGTTTGCTATTTTTCTTTAAAAATAAAGATAAAATATTTGAAACAATTTATTCCATTGTCTTTTGTTGTTTTACCAAAAAAATCGAAATCGAAATCGAAAATCGGGTTTTCAGAGAAAAAAATCAGGATTTTATTTTTGTCCAAAATTGCCCAGCCCTACCGTGACCCTAAACTGGAAGAAGTGGGTTTAGAAGATGGATTGATGGATGGATGGATGGATGGATGGATGGATGGATGGATGGATGGATGGATGGATGGATGGATGGATGGATGGATGGATGGATGGATGGATGGATGGATGGATGGATGGATGGATGGATGGATGGATGGATGGATTGATTGATTGATAGTTGTAAATGATAAACAGTGAGCAAAGTATACAGGCCATGGGTGAGGATGATGTTTTCTGTAAGTTAGGATTATATACAAGATAGCTGGAAAAATAACCTCACTGACTCCTAGTCTTGTAAATGTAAACACTGTACAGCTGGACAAATTGAAGTGCATGAACAATAGTACGGAGACAACTGCATAAATCCATTACGTATGTTGTAATAAAATATCAATATTTGCCATCAGTTTATCGATTATTTATTGCGACAGAGAGCGCAACAATATATTGCAATATCGATTTTTTTTCCCCACCATTGGTAAATAAACTTCATAAGACCCAGAGTATTTTTTTTCTTGTGCTTTGAGCTCCTGTAAAAGGAATTAAGATATTATGATATAGACAATGTGTAGACCAGGTTTTACGAGATTAAAATACTTCTCATTGGACTGTTGTGTTTGTTGTGATGAAGCCACACGCCGCATCGGCGGCTCTCTTAGTTGACAGCGTGGGTGGAAATTTACACCCAAGATTTCATCATCTGGGGTTAGGAATGGGCGATATTTTACCGATCACGATATACCATCAAAAAAATTCCCCACAGTAAGAATTTGTCATCTCGTGGCGAAAAAACGATAAATTCCTGTTGATTACGTTTTTGTGTAAAGCTGATTTATGGTTCTGCGTTAAATTGACGCACAACGTACAGTGCGTGAAGGAAGGAAGGAAGAAAGAAAGAAAGAAAGAAAGAAAGAAAGAAAGAAAGAAAGAAAGAAAGAAAGAAAGAAAGAAAGAAAGAAAGAAAGAAAGAAAGAAAGGATAGATGAATTGGTATTTTTTCTACTGTCATTTTAATCGTTATCGGGATAAATGCCAGAAATTATCGTGATACATTTTTTAGTCCATGCCGCCCATCCCTATCTGGGGTGCAGAGATGCTCCTTTACAGTCACTTGCTCCAGATTAAAACCATCTGCACTCCTGCCATCTCCTATCAGCACTGCATGCTCATCCTTCCACACAGGAAGACAAACAGAACTGTCTTCCTGTTTGTGTGAATAAATAAATAAATAAAATAACACAACACAAACATTATGAGATCATGTTTTGGGGACAGGGGCAGTATTTTCTTTGATTGCTCATTCAAACCAGCATTAACTTTAATTTGGTGTGATGTATATTGGCGATATGGCTGGCACCTGGAATTGTACGTCATTCTGTCTGGTATTGCGATGATAATTGTCTGGGTAGAAAACAATAAAATGACTCCAGAGAGACAGAATGGGAATAAACCAGTAGATCTGATGTTTCTGCAATGCGAAAGTTTTTAAAAAATGTGGGTAATAAGAAAGAGGGAAGAAAAGAAAGCACCTTCATCATTCATATTGCTTGCGTTGATGTGCGGACACTATGTAAATATAATCTTTAGAGAGGTGTGCTCCTTTTATCTGTGGAGCCCTCCATTTCCAGGAAGTAGAGGGACGTGCTGAGCAGCAGCTCAAAGATTATTTGACAGGTGTTTATTCTTTGCTGCTGAGGGTCCAGAGGATTCTGTCCAGGCCGCTGTCATCACTATTCAGGTGCTGGTGATCAGTTACCGCAACCTGTCCTCAGACAGTTGATCAGTGTCCTCCTGTCAAAGATACCTGGGTTCTGTTTGAACCATTTAGATTGGCTTATATGTGAGCACTGCAGGGTCAGAAATGAATGAAAGAGGGTGTCAGTGTGCTATAAGAGTTTTAATATGTAGTGATGTCCCGATCAGATCATTGAAATCTGGGTCAATCCGGTGATTTCTGAATGATTGGGTGGGAATTGTCAAATTTTTATTTCCCTAAATACCATTATTTATTTATTTATTTATTGTGTAGCTACACTGTTAACAATTACAGTTTATGTCAGGTGGAGAGCAGGTGTAACCGTCAACGTGGAGTAGCAGTTGTATCTAGTGAGCCGATGTCAGTGTTGCCAGCTTAGCAGCTCTGTCGCTATTTTTAGTCATTTTTCAGACCCTTCTTCTTTTTTTTTTTTTTTACAAATAAGCTGACTAGTGACAAATTTAGCAACTTTTTTCAGGTGTCATTGAAGACTTTCGTAGACTCTAACCTGAAGGCTCGTATCATTCCCACTCTTCTCAGCGAGCAGCCCGTGCGGCAGCAGGCCCTGCCTGGTATTGCACTGAATTATGAATTATGAATTATGAATAACAATATTTATTCATTTATAATTCTATGACAATTAACTTATTTTGTGTTTTTTTTACTCTACCATGAGTTTATTCCTCTTTCCTATAGCATCCATTACAATTACATATAAATCGTAAAGCCAAAGCTACTTTCCTTACTGACGTAAGTGTAGAGCAAACTTGAAGTGAGCTCCTCGGCAGCTCAGAAATGTTTCATAGCAACTTCTACTGTTTACAATTTGGGAATTGATTTATCTCTCTTTTGTGGATTGCCAAAGTATCGGATTGGAATTTGGTATCGCCCATGACACATTGACATCCCTGTCTGTCAATGTGTATTATTTATATGAGGGTAATATTCCTTCAGCTAAGGTGACTGTTATAAAGTTACAACGCTCCATGGCGTCTGTAAATCTATTTTCGTGTGCTGTTAAACTTCAGAAATAGAAACAAGTGCACAGTCTGAATTCACAGCCGTTGGAGGTATGGAGGTGTTTCCCTTTTATATCTTATATCAGAGTCTTATATCATTCAGATGTTTTAGATGGGTCTCCCCGAGACTCAGGATCCATACAACACTTACCGTATAACTGCAGTTTTCTGCTTGCCTAATAGAGGTGTGTGTGTCTGTGTGTGTGTCTGTGTGCGTATGTGTGTGTGTGTGTGAGACGATTCAAACGGTGCAGACAATTTGTGGCGGCTGGTTTTGTGGTTTTGGCAGAGCAGGATCATTTCATTCTTATGGAGCAAAGGGGGCGTGACATTTAACTCTGTCCCGCTGAGAAAGGACAGTCATGCTTGTGTGTCTCCGTGTGTGCATGTGTGTGTGTGCGTGTGTGTGTCTGTGTGTGTTGGGACGGCAGGGGTAAGAGTTTTTGAGGGGGTTTGACACAGATGTTAGAAATGTCATTGCTCCTTATGCTGGTTGACTTTGAAAAGGTGACTCTCCCACTGTCTCCCCCTGTTCTTCCCCTCTCCTTCTCTCCTTCTCTCCTTCTCTCCCTCCTTTCAGATAAGCTGTTCGGAAAGCGGCTGCTGCAGGCTGGGAGACACATCATGTCTCATAAGTCTTGGATGAAAACGGTGCCCACGGAGAACTGTGATGTCCTCATGACGTTTGCAGGTCAGGCACTCAAAGACTCCCACAGATGTTTTCATTTCCTAAGTACCCCATCTCTCTGAGAATACTCCATGAGATGCATCACGAGCCAAAACCTTTAAGTAACATAAAGATAAAAACACACAGTGAGTAAACCTTTCACCGATGGACGTAACCAGTCGTTATTCAAATGATCTATTTACTCTGCAAGGTCTCTTCATGTGTTACTAGAGGAGATAAGCTTCAGAGGGGAAAAGTTAGCCAATGTAGACGTGTTTATATTTGTATTTTGGAGGATATAAACCTTTATTATTGTTTTTTAATGGATAAGTTCATTGCTTGGTCTGAACGCTGCACTGAAATGTGAACAGAAGATCGACAGTGACAAGCAGGAAATGGCCCGAGGTCAAAAGTGTGTGGGATCCTTCTCACCACTGATCTCTCAGTCAGGATGGAGGCACAGCGATGTGTACACAAGACTTACTTTCTTCTGCTATTTTTCTTACCTTTTGTTGCTCATTTTGCGATTGCAGAAAGTAGAATTCTGATAAACTAGTAGATGATGTTAACTGTGGATTCACCTTTCAACCACACAAGCAAACTAGCTAAAAGTAGCTACGGGTGGTATTTTAATAGTACAAAATAATATGCATTCACACTAAGAATGATTGCAGTGAGCGGGGCCCCGCAGGGTACACTACTAGGCAATCATTTTCTTTTATTACTTAAAGGGAAAGTTCCGTTTTTTTACAACCTGGACCTTATTTCTGGCATTTTTTATGGTCGTATACTCACCTAGGCAAGTTTGGTGTCATTTGGAGTCCTTTGGAAGATATTAGGGGTTTTTTTGCGAGCCGCTTCTCCATATAATGGTAGTGAGCGGGGCACAGCGGGACACAGACGATGCAGCGTCTAAATAACACATTATTGCCGCGAAACTCGTTCATTTATTTTATGAATCACTAGATCTGCTTCCAGGACCTGTTGTCTACATCCGGGGCTGTGTGTGTAACAAGGAAATCAGTTTGTAAACAAGACCTCTGACCTGCATGACGTCATCTCTGTGCACGCATCGCAGACACAGCTCCGTGTACAGCTGGAGTTCGCTACTGTTAGTTATTTGAAACATGTCTGAATATTTGTCAAATTCTGAGGTTGTGGACGACGACTTTGAATATGATGGACGTCCTTACCGTTTTGAGCCAGAGTATACGGCTGAAGAGCTCACTGAACGGAGGACAGAGTGCGCGCACAGAGATGACGTCATGAGTTCAGAGGTCTTGTTTACAAACTGATTTATTTGTTACACACACAGCCCCGGATGTAGACAACAGGTCCTGGAAGCAGATCTAGTGATTCATAAAAGAAATGAACGAGTTTCGCGGCAATCATGTGTTATTTAGACGCTGCATCGTCTGTGTCCCGCTGTGACCCGTTCACTACCATTATATGGAGAAGCGGCTCGCACAAAACCCCTAATATCTTCCCAAGGACTCCAAATGACACCAAACTTTTCTGGGTGAGTATACGACCATAAAAAATGCCAGAAATAAGGTCCAGGTTGTAAAAAACCGAACTTTCCCTTTAAGTGCCTATTTGTAGTTTCTAATTGTAGTGTGATACTCACTGTGACAAAAAGGGTTCTGGTCTATAAATGAGGTAGAATTGCTCACCCTGCCTTTAACCACATATTTATTGCAGATTTGACTCTGATTCCTTTCAGTCTCCACTGTATTTTCCAAAATATGGTCACATAAGTCACTTCTGGCTAAAACAAGACAGCTCAGCTTAACTCTACTGATGTGACTGGTTGCTACACTTGTGAATATCTGGATTTGCCCTCAGGTGACTGATTCATTCCTCCACAGAGATAGTAATACGTTTGCAAAATTGACTGTATAGCATTTTGTCAGATGTGGCTGAGGTTAAGAGTTGGGCTGTTGAGGCTGAGCGAGCACTCCATCTTTAATCTTTATGCTCTTTTTATTGTGCTCGCTTATGGGAATAAAAACAACGATATGCTAAGATGAAGCAAGCCAAACCCAAGGTTTAAAACATTACAGGACTATGTCCATCTCATGCATGCAGTCTTTGTATCAGTTTATAAAATAGTTTGTTTTTATATGAATTATTTAGACCTTAAGCTAATTTATTTAACCATCAAGATCTTGTTTAGAAAAGGAATGCAGGCGTTAATCTCCTAATTTTCCAGTATTTTTCCTATCAAAAACACATTAGACATGTGTACATAAATAAAACATTGAAAATGTAATCTTGTTTCATTTATTATCTATTTAAAAAGGCAGAGAAACTTTACTTTACTGCCAAAAATAAAGTACGCAGTAGTGTTTCATTCCTGTAATATTTTCCATGATTCCAGCCGTAGGAGGTAAAGAAAGATCGTCATCCCCGACCTGCAGCTGCTGCGCGGGAATAAATAGTCCACGGCTGTGGGAGTACCCTGCTGATCCTGCATGCAGCGATGTGTGGGTGTGGAAAGAAAATGTTTAGTTTTTTTGTTTTTCTCCTGCCACAGACACTACAGATGACCACACGTTACTATGGCTACTGAATCACATCCGGCTGGGAATCCCGGAGCTCATCATCCAAATCCGACATCACAAACACACCAGAGTCTACGCATTCTTCATCACGGCTACATACGAAAAGTAAGAAATCTCCCCAGACGTGAGCGGCAGTTGATTATAAGTCATCTTCTTTTTGGTTGTCCTCTCAATCACGAGCTGTTATGAAAAACATTTTTTTCCGTACGTATATATGCATTCGTTCATCATCCGCCCTTCATCAAGACCATCAGCTGGCACTGACATGAAGAAGGGAAAAGCTGCTTAACTTCCCTGGATAAGAACGTGAGATTAATCAATCAAAACTGGTGTATCAATATCATACAGCACATTCTTTTTCTCAGTGTTGGTAATACTCAGAAAATTAGAGGATGTTTGAAAAAGGCTTATTTATGTCAGTTCATGCAAATCAACAACACCCATCTCTGTGTCTGTCTCCGCTCATAGATGATTACACATGAATATATTTAATATAAGATAAGATAAGATAAGATAAGATAAGATAAGATAAGATAAGACAAGATAAGATAAGATAAGATAAGATAGTCCTTTATTGATCCCCAGAGGGGAAATTTGGGTGTTACAGCAGCTCAAAGTCAGATACATGTTCAGGGCAACATGAACTGAGCATAAAATTAGCGATAAAGCTAAATTATAAGTATGAAAAATAAAAAAAAATACAGTAAAATAGAAACTGAATAAGTGTACCATAAACATAGTAAGTACAATATAATAAATAGTTGGTTAACTTACCAATAGTTGGTAATATCTTCATCCCGACTGGCACTTGTCTGCACTAAAACCCGCTTTTAGTTAAACTGATTTAACAAACTCTTTGTTGAAGCTTCATGTTAATTAAGTAACATGAATTTTTTTCATAATTTCCATATTTCCATATACTTCCATTTTATGATTAACTCCCACTTAAGTGGCAGCAGCCTGAGCCGAGGCCCGGCCCGTCTTTCCCCCGTCCCTTTTCTCCTCCAGGGAAACACAGAGGTGTTCCTAAGCTAGGATAGGGACATAATCTCTCTGCCTCTGTTCGGACATGTTTAATATACTGTACTTCCCCACGGAGGCGGGATCATCAGATCCGAACCATCTCAGCTGGAAGTGAAGCGGTGACTCTATTCCAAATCTCTGTGGGACGGTCCGGCCACCCAGCAGAGGACATTTATTTCATCCACTTGTAACCAGAATTAAATCTTCTTCTTACAGTTTATCGTCTGTAAGAATATGTGAATTCTTCCTTTGGGCTCTTTCTTCAGCACCGTAGACCGGTACAGAGTCGGCATCGCTGCAAGTACCAGCGACTTCTTCCTCACTAAAAGTTATGAACACAAGCTGTGAAAAAGGGCGGCGATGATGGAGTCCAACTCCCACCTGAAACTATATAACACGTTTATCCTGGTCCAACCTCGCTGTAGCAGCTGCTGCTGTAACTGTGTCTGAATTCATCACCTTGTGAGAAATCTCTTCCTCCAGTAGTTTGAGGTATATATTTATTTTTAAAGTCCTAGAAATGCGGTTGGAATGTCAAACACAAAGATATCCCAGCCTGTTGGCCTCGGTTTGAAATATTCATTCAGTTTTCCAGGGTTTTATATTTACCTGCAGCTGTACACACGGCGGCTCAGCTCATGCGTGGTGAATCACTGATGGTACCAGAGGCCCCTGACGCCCCGTGTCCTGCAGAGCTGCAGGTTAATTGGAAGCTTGTTGATGGTTTGGAGTCCGGCTTAATTGTTTGAACTGTAGTTACTCTAATTATCGTGCCTGGTCGGCCTTTTCTTAGGAGACAAAGCCTTGAGAAGATGGGGGATCAGCCTGGGGGGTCATTTTAATTTCCGCACTGACTGATATGTACAAATACTGCGGGGGCGGCGGCAGCAAGGGGGCTGTTGCTCTCCTGACAGACGCTAGGGCTGGGCGATATATCGAGATTTTAATATATATCGATATATTTTCAAACGCGATATGGTACGAGACAATATCGTTTATATCGATTAAATTTTTTTTATTTTATTTTATTTTTTTTTATGATTTTGATATAGCTTATTTTGTGACAAATTGACTTGAATGTTTTATTTGAGATTTGCACAAATATTTTGTTATTTGCACAACTGTCAACCTCAGTGGAAAAGTCTGCCTGTTACTGTCTACATTTGATTAATTGCACAGTGTATTTTAATTTAATTGTTATGCAGGAAAGGGATATTTGTTTTATTTTATTCAAGAAGCATTTTTATTCTATATATGCAGGCAGTTTATTTTTATTTCATTTGTTTTATACATTTTGATATTGTGCAGACCTCTGTTAATAAAGGTACCTGTGTGACATTTGGCACGAGGCTTTGTATTAAAACTGACTGTTTTTTTAAGCGTTTGCCTCAGAAAAAAATGAAGCTAACAGAGGTGCTATGCTATAATGCTTTGGGGGAAACCCCAATTATGGCACAGAAAAAATATCGATAAATATCGAGTATCGCCATTCAGCTAGAAAATATCGAGATATGACTTTTGGTCCATATCGCCCAGCCCTAACAGACGCTGAGCTCCGTTTGCTCAGTGCGTATTTGACAATGCACCTCTGGAATAAGACCTTTTAGCTCAGGAACAGATGGATGGCCTGGGGCGGGAAGGAACGGTAGAGAAGTCTAACGTGGAGAGCGATGGAGGGGAAGTGAAAAAGCGGTAATTGGTGCCTGGATGGATGGAGTGTTAGTCCTGCAACCGTGCCGGTGGGTTTGAGATGAGACGCTCGAAGAAAACGATTGCTGTGTGACCCAGTCGCTTGCTCGCTCGCCGCGCACACGCAGACGCGTGCTGGAGGTCGCCGGCCCGACACACATTTCACCAGATTGAAACGATAACCCAGAAAGTATTTCATCGTCTCAACTTCCAGTCGTCCCTTTTGAGTTTTCCTTTCATTTCCTGTTTCATTTTCTGTGTACTAGTTTATGTTAGATGCTTAAAAAAACAACAACCTCAGCAGAATGCACAAGTCTAGCTGCTAAAATAAATCTGGCCCTACTTTTTCTTACCCTCTACTCAGTCCTCTTTTGTGGCTGGACGCTTTATCGCGCCGTTCTGCTGAGTTTCATTTCAACACGCCGTGTTTGATATACCTTTGCTAGATTAGCATAAACCTTTGAGGAGACACTTTCCCTCGGCAGAGCTCTGCTCTTTTATGAGGTTATCTTTGTCCACGCCACTTGAATGTGAAGAACTGGAATAAAAGGCAGTGAGCGTTTTAATAGAATAAGAGAGCAGAGAAAAGAGAAAAAGACCTTGAAATTAACTAAACATTTGGTTGGTTTTTACCTTTATTGTGATGCTCGCACCTCAAATATCTGCTGTAATCCGTCATGAGGCGTCTATGCTGCCCATCCATGTGCACACAGCACTCCTGTGTGCATGTGTGATAACTATACATGCAAGTACATGAGAGCAGGGAGGGCTGCTGCTCTGTGGGGAACGCTGGGTGCAATATTAGTAATGTGATTTCGCCGCAAAGCCGCTGGGAAGGACGGGAAGAGAGGAGAAAGGAGAAAGGAAGGATAAGATATGGGCTGATGGAGAAGGAAAGCAGAGGGATGACGTCTGACAGACAGAAGGATGAAGATGAGGAGGAAGGGGCACAAGAGATGATGAGCTAAAGACGGAAGAGGAGAAATTAAAATGTCCATTAAGGATAATTTTTATTGTTAAAAAATCTACGAAACCGCCTGGAAGCCGAGGTAAATCATCCCGACATCTTTACACGTCCGTCCAGTCTGAATAGGAAAGATTTGCAAAATTCTGATTTAGATCAAATGTTTGCCATCTCGAATCTCATCCAGTACACGGCAAATTCCAGTATCTCCCTTCTGGCCGTAGATTTAAAATGCCTTTGTGCAAAACTAAAAGGTATAAATGTAGTTTTGTCCCCTCAGCTACTAATGCCCTAAATAGGACATGATTTTCCATCGTCCATCTAGGTCTATTTATTTATTTATTTATTTATCTATCTATTGTATTGCTTATTCAATCTGGAGCATTTGTTTTGTTTGTCCGTCAATGTTTTGTTTTGTTATTCTCCTGTTTGTCTTGTGTCACTGTCACTGTACTGTATGGTGTTGTTGTAGTCAGTACTGGAGTTGAGGGGGGATGAGGGGGGATGGCATCCCCCCCTGAAATAAAAACGGTCCAAATCATCCCCCCTGTAAAACTGCCATCCCCCCTTTCCATCCCTTATTTCATTTCATCAATGAATGTGGTTTTACTGCTATTTCAACATTTAGAGTCATCACCAGAAAAATAACACCAGAAAAATAACTTATTTGACAATTTTCACCTGTTTCAAGTAAATTTTCACTTGAAATAAGTAGAAAAATCTGCCAGTGGGACAAGATTTATCTTCTCATTACAAGCAAAATAATCTTGTTCCACTGGCAGATTTTTCTACTTATTTTAAGTGAAAATCTACTTGAAACAGGTGAAAATTGTTGTTTTTTCCAGTGATGAGTCTTGTTTTAAGTGTAATGAGATTTTTTTTTACTAAAATTAGACATTTTAACTAGAAATAAGACAAATATTCTTGTTAAGATTTTGAGTTTTTGCAGTGATCCATTTTACTTATCCTGTGAAGGACAGAGTCATATTGATAAGTTCAGAAAACTTATCAATATGTTTTTATTGTGTGTTTTGATGTATTTGATGTAAGCCCAGTGGATATTTAAAGTTTACAGAAGGCTGCATTTAACTGCTGCTATGTCATTCCTGCAGTCTTTCTGCAGGTGTTTTTATCTGTCCTCATATGATAAAATCCACCATCCCCCCTGATTTTTTTTTTACAACTCGAATACTGGTTGTAAGTACTTTTTACCTGCAAACAAATCTAACTTGGGGTATCAATAAAGTTACCTTACCTTACCTCACCTTACCTTATCTCATCTGGTTAAGTCAACAATTAGTAGAATTTGCATGAACTTATTTGGCACAAGTCTTGCAGAGTATTTTTGTTGTCGCTTTATAACACCTTGAATAACCGGATCACATCTTAAGTGGAGGAAAGCTTGTGCCGTTATTTTCAGTCTCCACAAAGCCCGACAGCCTGAGGGGCCACTGCGGTGTGTGAGTTCTCAGATTTATCGGCGATCAATAACAGAAGAGAAGGAGCTGAATGAATACACCACCGCACTCAGGCCTCGGCGTAGAAACGTACTGTACAGTAACGAACAAACGGTGTGCAGTTTGCTCCGAGGGGCCGAGGAGATGGGGCTGAGGAAGGCGGTGAAGCCGGAGTTCGGCGGGGGGACGCGGAGCTTCTCCTGCGAGGAGGATTACATCTACGAGAACATCGAGAGCGAGCTGTGCTTCTTCACCTCCCAGGTCCGTGTCCGCGACACACACACACACCCATGTACACACCCATGTACACACTAGGGCTGGGAATCGATTCAAATGTCAAGAATCGATTCGATTCCGATTCTTAAGATTCAGAATCGATTATCAAGATTTGATTCGATCCGATCCAATTCGATTCTGATATTGATTTGGGTTAATGTTACTAAAACTGTTTTTAGAGCTGTTGCATGAATTATATGACTGTAGTTATGCAACATATTAATACTAGTATTATATTGAGATTAAAAAGCAAGTATTGGCAGCTAATGATGCTGTAAGGACCAATCAGCTCCCAGAATGCTGATAGAACTGCTTTCAGAAACATCATGTGGGTCAGAATTACCAAACAGATCCAGGGAGGAAACAGAGTCGTATGAAATCGGTTTTATTTTTTCCGACATTCCGTTTTTATTTGTTCCATTTTCGGTCTATTTTGGTTTTTAATTTTTGAGCATTTGGTTTTTAGCATTTTTTGCAAATGTAACCCCAAGACAGTATATAAAGTAATGAAATATAGACAATTTTTGCAATTATAACCTAACACTTTAATGTTTTCATACCTTTAAACATATTTAAAGGCAAAAACATGGCACCAGTTATTCTCGTGTCCAACAAAACATTCCTTTTTTGGGAATAAACAAAAAAATAACCAAAAGTTGTAATGTAATGATGAAAAAGAAAAATACATAAATAAATAAAATTAAAAAAAAAACAAAAAAAACCCAAATTTAAAAAAAAAAAAAATCGATCTTTAGACATATGAATCGATTTTTAGGAATTAATATGACAATCGATTTAGAATTTGGAAATCGATTTTTTCAACACAGGCCTAATACACACATACACTCAGATATCCTCACCTGTGTCGTTCTCCTATCTCTGCAGGAGAGGCAGAGCATCATTAAGTACTGGTTGGACAATCTACGTGCCAAACACGGGGAGGCTCTTCATAATATCAGCTTCCTAGAGGGTCAGCCGATCAGTAGGTGGCATCCTCTCTCCCCAAGGTGTATCTACACACCCGACGTTTATCATTATTAAATAATAGGAACATCTCTGTTCCGTCACTCTCTTTAAATATTTCTTGATTTTCGTGCCCCTTTAACAGATTTAAACTGTGTTGTGTGTCTTCTTGACTGTGCAGTTCCAGAGCTCAGTGCCAGAGGCGTCATCCAGCAGTTATTTCCTCTCCACGAGCAGAGGATCCTCAGCCAGCTGATGAAGTCCTGGGTCCAGGCCGTCTGCGAGAAACAACCTTTAGGTCAGCGTCTCACAGATGTTGTGCATAAACACTTTCACTTTCAGTCTGAACAGAAACAAGTACATGTGGATGTGTATGCTTGCGGTGGTCCTCAACCTTTTTTCAGTGATGTTCCCCCTGTGAAATATTTTTTCAGCCAAGTACCCCCTAACCAGCGCAAAGCACTTTTGGTTGTAAAAAAAAGACCTAAAACAGAGCACTGTGCCATCAGTAACTGATTTATTAAACATAAAAATATTGCTGCTATGCTTCAACCACGACTCCATCGTTGGTCCAAGTGATTGACAGGTGAAGCCAGGTGGCATTTGACAGGTTAGGTGAACCATCCTGGTGTGGGGGATACTCTGCGGTTTTAGGATAATAAGTTGAATAGCCTGAAGATAAAATTCATTTTATGAATTTAGACTTATATTTTCCTCAATTATTTATGAAACATTTATTTTTAAAGGATTTTTGCATGGATGCTACAGCTACTTTTCAAATATATGTATATTTTAAAATCTCACGTACCCCCTGGAGTGCCTTCACGTACCCCCATTTGAGAACCACTGCTTTAATGTGTGTAGAAATATATATATTCTAATGTCTGCTTTTACGCATAGATGAATACAGGGAAGCAAGTGATTAATACTCGGTTATACCGCAATTTATATTTATAAAATTCTTACTATTAATTTGTGCAACCTTTAACTATGTGAAGTTTTTTCTTTTCTTTCATATTTAATAACTAGGGTCCGACTTAAAAGAAATAGTATTGAATTCACATGTTTTTTACTTCTTCTTACTCCTTTTTTGAGCATTTGTTATTGTATTTATTAATCCTCAACTACTTTTTTTACGACGTTACATTTATTATTCAGTGATTATTATTGTTCTTTTTTATGTTATAGTTATAGTTATAGTTAATATTTATTTCGGTCATCTACAAACATAAAAATCAACAAACAAGATAACACAGGTTTTTCCCTGGTCAACATTGTGATTATTTTCACCGAAAAGGTCTGGGCTTGAAGCATAAAGCTTATCTTGCCCACCTTTTAACAGAATAGAATATACAAAAAGAACAAATGAAAAATCATAAGTCTACACAAAATAATAATAATAGTAATAATAATAATAACAATAATGACGATGATGATGATAATAATAATAGTAATAATAATAATAATAATAGCAATAATAATGATAATAATAATAATAATGATAGCTCTGAAAACAGAAAGTGAAAAGATGCTAAGGAAACCGACAAAAAATCAATTTAAGTTGTCATTTTATTGATTTATTTTTCTTCTGTTTTATTTTTTGGGGATTTTTTTATGTTCTAAATAAAAAAAATGGTGTCTGCAGATGATATCTGTGACTACTTCGGGGTGAAGATTGCGATGTATTTCGCCTGGCTGGGTTTCTACACCACGTCTATGTTGTATCCTGCTGTGATCGGCTTCGTGCTGTGGATGCTCACAGAGTCAGATCAGGTGAGGAGAGCCGAGCCCACATCCCTCCTTTTTTTGCAGCCTAATTTGCAAACCAGGGAATGCCATCACCTCGTGGCAGTCGGAGAGACATCTGCGTGTTTGTGTTTCCAGACGAGCCGCGACATCTGCTGCGTGGTGTTTGCGCTGTTCAACGTGGTGTGGGCCACCCTGTTCCTGGAGCGGTGGAAGAGGAGGGGCGCCGAGCTGGCGTACAAGTGGGGGACGCTGGACGCGCCGGCCGAGTCCCTGGAGGAGCCGCGGCCTCAGTTCCGGGTGAGGCGCACTAACGCTCCGGTTCCTCCTCAGCGCTCCCTTCCTCCTGTCTCCTGTTTAACGCTGCTTCACGCTCCCCGTCTGCAGGGAGTGAAGCGCTGCAGCCCCGTGACGGGATGTGAGGAGTTCTACTACCCTCCGTGGCGGAGGCGTGTGTTCAGGTGGCTGGTCAGCCTGCCCATCTGTATCCTCTGCCTCTGCTTCGTGTTCCTCGTCATGCTCATCTGCTTTGAACTGCAGGTAAAGCAACAGTCCACAGTCCACATCCGTCTCGTTGGTTCGTCCCACTTCACTGAAAACAGCAGTGGTACTTTTTTTTTATGATCAAGGCTTTTTTTTAATTAGTTTTCAAATGGCAGACAAAAAAAATAACATACAAACATAATAACGCCAAAGGAACGAATACAACACAAAAATTACAGATAATAGTTACATGGCAAAGCTATCAGCATTTATATCCTCAACAAAAGTCAAAAGAGTTTGCCAAATTCAGTAAAATCTCTGAGTGGCTCCCCTGACATCTTATCTTATCTTATCTTATCTTATCTTATCTTATCTTATCTTATCTTATCTTATCTTATCATATCTTATCTTTTCCAATTTAAGATGGCTCATAACTTCTCTGATCCAATGACGATACATCGGTGGAATAGTGTCATTCCATTTAAACAATATCAATCTCCTGGTACAGTTTAGTTTTAGTTTAGTTTATTGTTTTGCACAGTTTTAAAAATATACAGGAAATATCAAATATAAAAACTATAGGTGCAGGAAGAGGCAAAAACCCCAATGGGCTTATTTGAAGCCTCCACCGAAGTTATTAAAATTTCCTGTGTTATAAAGAACACAAGATTAACATACACAAACAAAAAGTATAACTACACAAAAGTGATGGCAAACTAATAATGCAATATATAAATAATAAAAAATAAAGACAAAAAAATAAGTGTGCGTGAGTGTGCATGGGATATTGTTTTTACAACTTATATTACTTACCGTATATTGACTCCTGAGCAAATAAGACGGTACATGTCACTATGAGTGAAACACAAAAAAAAACAAAAAGAACATGGATACATGTACAACCTTACATTGGGAAAACAGTTACAGAAGGTCATCATGCAAGTTTCACACCATCTAAAAGGGATGGTATCCTCCGGGGTCGCACCAAAACAGTGCAGTAATGGCACTTTTCCACTAGTACCTACTCGGCTCTACTCATCTCAGCTCGGCTCGGCTCAACTCGGCCTGTTTTCTTTACCAGAAGTAGGAGGTTGGAGTGAAGCTGCTGTGACATATTTGATTGTGTGATCTAAACGAAGAAGACAACAACATTAAAGGTGTAGAACCTGGAGGAGATGATAGATGTGCTGCTGGGTCTGTGACTTGTGTTCGATATCAGGTTAAAAAATGAGAGTGAGAGAAGCTTCAAGCGTCGAGGAGTTTCATTTATTTTAGTTTGTCTGATGAAAAGTCAGTTGGGAGCCGCGAGCAGCTATGAAGTGACAGAGCTCCTAGTAGATCTGGTCGTTCCTTATCGCCCGTCCATTTTTAATTCTCTCCTCAGCCACCAGGTTTATGAACATCTGCACCTCAGAGTCTCAGACGTCTGCGCTGCCATTGCTGGTCGAATAAAATGAACAAGAAGCCGCCGTCAGAGTCGCTCTTTTGCTAATGTCCATATCCTGACTCAGACGTCTGACTCCAACCCCCCGACCAATCGGTGGCCTGTAGTGTGATGACCTTAGATACAGCCCGACTCAGCCGCTTAGAACCTCGGTAGAATAGATACAGAAAAAGTATCTACTCGGCACGTTAGACCCCTAGTGGGAAAGCGCCGAACCGAGTGGAGTCGAGCCGAGCAAGGCTGAGTAGGTACTAGTGGAAAAGTGCCATTATTATCTGCTTCCTGGCCTGTTTACATTTGAAAATTGAGTCCAACAAAGAATTGGAAGTGCATTATGGGAAAATATCTGAATTTGAGGCTACAACATTTCTAAGTGGTAAATATTTATAAAAATGTGACCTGGGAATATCATAAATCTGTATTAGCTGCTCCGCAGTGGCACTTTTAGTTGTTAAAATCTGTCTGTAATCTCAAAGAAGCGTCTCGAGGGAGATGTGACAACTTCCTACTCAACGACATATCTGTTCGTAGAAGCGGGTGTTATCCACCTTTCCTGCTGCGTTTGCCTCTTTAAGATTAAAAGGTAAAGGTTGTAGATGCCAATGATTCAAGAGTAGATTGTCTTGGTTTTGCACAAGTTGATGGTTTGTTTTTTTCAAAGAAGTGAAAATTGAAACTGAGTAAAAAGCTTCTCTGGTGTCTCTGCAGGAATTCGTGATGGGGATCAAGGAAATGCCTCGGCTGGCTCGCTTCATCCCCAAAATCATGCTCGCTATCACTGTGACCGCATGTGACGAGGTGTACAGGAAGATTGCTTGCTGGCTCAATGACATGGGTGAGAGTCAAACCCGCGGAGCGATCCGAGTCGGATCTACTCTACTGAACCTCATCTGAACCACTTTCAGAAGTCCAGTCGTGTCAGTGTGTAACGTTTGTTGAGTATTCGCCGCTTCGTGTTTCCGCAGAAAACTACAGACTCCAGAGTGCCTATGAGAAAAATCTCATCATCAAAATGGTTCTTGTGAGCAAAATCGTATCTTTTTTTTGAACATTAAAACCCAACAACTCCATGTTCATCTGTGTGACGCTGTGTTTCTGTCTCTTGCAGTTTCAGTTTGTAAATTCTTATCTCAGCCTTTTTTACATTGGATTCTACCTCAAAGACATGGAGCGCCTGAAGGAGGTAGGTCCCAGTCGCAGTTCCACCCCGTAGTCCCCGTCTCCCGCCGTTAAACGCTCTGCTTACTAGGCCTGTGTTGAAAAGATCAATTTTCCAATTCTAAATCGATTCTCATATTAATTCCTAAAAATCGATTCATATGTCTAAAGATCGATTTTCTTTTCTTTTTATTTTTTTTATTTTTTTATTTTTTATTTTTTTCCCATCATTACAACTTTTGGTATTTTTTTGTTTATGCCCAAAAAAGGATTGTTTTGTTGGACACGAGAATAACTAGTACCATGTTTTTGTCTTTTAGATATGTTTAAAAGTATGAAAACATTAAAGTTTTCAGTTATAATTGCATAAATTGTGTATATTTCTTTGCTTTATATACCGTATTGGGGTTACATTTGCATAAAATGCTAAAAACCAAATTCTCATCAATGGGAAATGGGATAAATTGATAATTCTGCCCCACGATGTTTCTGAAAGCAGTTCTATCAGCATTCTGGGAGGTGATTGATCCTTACAGCATCATTAGCTGCCAATACTTGCTGTTGAATCTCAATATAATACTAGTATTAATATGTTGCAGAACTACAGTCATATAATTCATGCAACAGCTCAAAAAACTGTTTTAATAACACTAACCCAATCAATATCGGAATCGAATCGGATCGAATCAAAGTGTGATAATCGATTCTGAATCTTAAGAATCGGAATCGAATCGATTCTTTATATTTGAATCGATCCCCAGCCCTACTGCTTACGTATGCATTGGTTTATGTGCCTGTCCATCCACGCGTCTGTGAAAGATGCTGCAGGTGATGTTCCTGCTGCGGAGTCTGCAGCGGCAGGTCCGGGTCAACCTGCTGCCGTCCCTGGTCGTCCGGCTCCAGATGTTTGTGGTGTCTGTTCCCTGGTTCTTCAGGGCTTTAGTCAGGTCCAAAGTACGAGTCCGGTTGAGTCTGCCTGGGTGGGGCCAAAGGGCCGTCTTGTCTTACATAGACCTCTGCATGTAAACAAACAGATGTGGTGTGTTTTGGTTTGAGCAGGGGGGTATTCCAGAAAGCGGGTTTTGTGAAAGTTTGTTAACCCTATGATGAGGGAAACCCGGAGTTTTCAGTTCCAGAAAGCGATGTAACTCAAACTCTGAGTCAGTTACTATGGCAACTGACCCTGTGAACCTAACCTGCTCGCTAGCAGGTTTTCTTCAATAAAGCCTGAGTTTCTCTCCGTCTCCTCCCTCAGTGGCGTCAATTCAGCCAATGGGCCTTTACGCAATACACATCCGTTTTCCACACCACGGACAGCGAGAGCAGAGTTAGAGAGCAGAAAAAGCGTATCTGAAAAACGCAATTTAACTCATTCGGTTCACTTTATTCACTATGTCAGTGCAACAATATCACAGGGACATCCGAGTTTAACCTCAAACAGTTAAAGTCCAAATGCAAAAAGCAGAGGGAGGGAGCAGAAGACAGAAAGAGAGTGAGTAAAAAAAGTCAAATATTTCCCTTAAACAGATTTATAAGAGGGTAGGGTGATTTGATATTTTAGCTTAAAATGAACTTGCATAATTAAATTGCATGGTTGTCTGCTTCCTTTTCATTTTTGTAAGTTAGTAACACTGCAGAGCGCGCTAAAAACGAGATTGATAGCGACCGACCACTTCAAGATATGAGGGGGTACAAGTGTTGGGATAGATAATACTTAGTGTAATCCATCATGTTGTTCTGATATGCATTTGTAGTTATTTTATATGTATTAAGTAATAGGATAAATCAATACAAATAGACAGAGTAATTCCATAAATGTATTAAAAAAAAAAACATTTACATTTTCCCCTGAAGCCGAGGTGTGGCGGCTGCCCCTGATCTAAATGACAATAAAATTTCATTCAATACCTTTCCATCTGTAATATTATAAGACAGTGTGCTTAAATGTTAAATGAATACTGCATTCAAACTTACACATTGACTGCAGCAACTTTCTCCCACGCCAATTGTCTCTCCTTTACTGCTGCAGCTGTGTTTTTTTTCTGAAATATGCTCTCATACTCGCCATACGCACGTATTTACACTTCTAACTCCAGTGGCGTGAAGTATGTGGATCTTCAGATGCAAACTAATGTTTCTTCAAAGGGATTTTGTAAAATGAAATGTTAAATAAAGTTTAAAGAAAAAAAAGAAAAAGTATGTGGATCTTATGTGGTCGCCGGTTGCCATGGTGAATCGTTGTATCAGGGCTCTATAGATACTGGCTTTTGATAGTTGTGGCACACACGCTTAACTCCAGGTGAAACTACTTAGAGTTGAGTAAATTAACTCAAATCCGCTGTTCTGGAACCGAAAACTCAGAGTAGATCAACTGAGAGTTCAGGATTAGACTCAGAGTTTGTTGAACCTGCTTTGTGGAACGGACCCCAGGTCTGGTGATGCTGTGGTGCTTTGCTTCTCGTACTATACATTTTTGGGGCCTTTGGCTTTTTCTTCACTTAACATTGATCAAAATCTTTCTTCATTTTAGTACCTACATTAATTTCGCCGGTACATCTTCGTGTTGACGAAGGCTTTGTCTGATTTTTCTACGTTCATCCCTCGTACCTGTGAAAGTGGATCTTTGGTCTTTTCCTGCCGTGGTGTTTGTGTGAATGGTTTTTTTCCAAAGGCACTTCTCACCACTCAGGTTTGAACTTCACACAGTCTCAGTTTCCGTGGCGCTCTCAGCTTGAGTGGCAGCTTGCTGAGTTAGTCATCCTCCGCTAAGGTCACCTGACTTCATAGTTTCCCCTCGTCTAACGAGAACAACTCGGCTTCTCCCAGATGTTTGTACACGTTTGTTTACTCTCCGGGAGTCAGCCAGTTCAGACACGACAGCCACCACGCAGGCAGTGAAGTAAACTTTAAGAGAGAGAAACCAATTAACGTGAGCATTTGACAAAAGCGTGAAAACGCTGCTTAGTTAACTTTTAATTAAACGTAATTAAAAGTGTTTAGTTTGGTTGAATGTGACAGTTTGTGTCTCTGCTGACTCTCCCAGCCGGCAGCAGCAGGAGAACAGGAGCCCTTTTTTTTTTTTAACTCTCCTAGAAACTAAAAAAACAAAAAATCTGCACGTTTTTCAGGATTTTATTTAGTCAGATTTTGTTGTTTGCTTTGCTGTGTTGACTCCAGTTGACTCCACCTCCACCTCATGTGCGGTATTAAACGTTGACTTCAGATCGATCCCTCGCAGCAGGTTAAATCTTACGATGCCTCTCGGGTGTACTGATATTAAACAGATGAATTAAAAAAGTGTACTGCTGGATTTTCTGGCCTTAAAGCACATTTCTGGTTTCGCAGGACCTTTTACTTTAATTTCTGCTGACATACCCAGAAGCTTTAGCATAAATTTTACATTCCTCTTAGCTGAAATGAGAAACTCTGTCACGGGAAAACCTAATTGAGAGGGTTTTTGGGGTCGAAGCCATCCAGTCACGCAACTTTTACACACGACCGTTTAATTATACCTAGGAATGTATTTGGTGTAAATTAGTTGACTCTGGAGAGCTGACTGTTTACTCTTGTAAATAAACGCGTGGTGAAAGCTGTCTAACTTCACTGCAGAATAAAATGTGATGAGATATTTATAGTACGTCAACGCTGATTAAATCGACGGATGGTTGCAGATAGTTGGAGTGTATTGTGCCATTTTTTTCAGTTCTGGATTTGTTTAAAACTGCAAATGTGTTGTGTCGTTGAATCCGAAGCAGTTAGAAAAAAACATGTTTTAATTAAGTCAAATTAAGTTGATATTTCTTCTACAAGATGAATATTTCCATTTAAAACAGTCAACAATGTGGTTAGTTATTCAGAGTTAACAACAGTAACTAAGTAACTTTAACCTTCATCTAATTAACTAAAAATTAAAGTTAAAACAATGAATATACAGGACTGTCTCAGAAAATTAGAATATTGTGATAAAGTTCTTTATTTTCTGTAATTCAATTAAAAAAACAAAAATGTCATACATTCTGGATTCATTACAAATCAACTGAAATATTGCAAGCCTTTTATTATTTTAATATTGCTGATTATGGCTTACAGTTTAAGATTAAGATTCCCAGAATATTCAAATTTTTTGAGATAGGATATTTGAGTTTTCTTAAACTGTAAGCCATAATCAGCAATATTAAAATAATAAAAGGCTTGCAATATTTCAGTTGACTTGCAATGAATCCAGAATGTATGACATTTTTGTTTTTGTAATTGCATTACAGAAAATCACTATATTCTAATTTTCTGAGACAGTCCTGTATATTCATTGTTTTAACTTTAATTATTAGTTAATTAGATAAAGGTTAAAAATGTTTTTGACACTATATTTGCTATAAATGCCACACTCTTGAAGACATCTCAAACACAGACAGATTCAACGCTTCATGAACAACTAATCATTGCTTTTTTTCCCAACTTGGGATTTTGTGATTTTTCAGGGCTTTTCTTTCTTCTTGTAATGTTGTCTTCTTTAAACCACAACCTTCATCCTTCCTTTTCACGATGATATGAAAGTATTTTCGGTGTGGTGACGGTTGTCCTCTCTCTGCCAGATGCTTGCCACTCTGCTCATCATCCGCCAGTTCCTCCAAAACGTGAAGGAGGTGCTGCAGCCTTATCTGTATGAGCGCCATAAGCTGGGGGAGCTTACGCTGAGAGCCGTGTGGGACCTGCTGATCTCCGTGCTGCTAAAATACGGCCGTCTGGCGGCCGGGAAGGCCCAGCTTTCCCCCAGCGACCAGACCATGCCGGGACCTGGACTGAGGGGAACCAGGCCCGGCCTGGGGCCGTCGGAACGAAGGTCAGTCTCTGACAATGATGCTGTCGTTGTGCTGCATGCAGTTACGTGTGTGAATGGACGACTGTAGACTAGACCTGTAGTTCTGGAGACCGGTCTTGGTCTGGAGACCACTTTTTTGTGGTCTTGGTCTTGTCTCGGACTCAGATCATTGAGATGCTGTTTCACACCAAGGTGACAGAATCTGGTGATCAGCAGTTCTTCCTCTGGTTAATGTACAGTTTTGTAAACTATTTGTATTTTGCATCTGATTTAATGTTTCGGTGCATCTGCATGTGTGTCTGTATTTAATTACAGTATTGTGTTTATAATGGCCTTGTTTGAATGTATATGGCATCATTGGCCTCTGTATAATATTTGATATCGTTGTGATTGATTAAGAATCAGGTCCATTTCAGTGATGCTGATATACAGGACTGTCTCAGAAAATTAGAATATTGTGATAAAGTTCTTTATTTTCTGTAATGCAATTAAAAAAAATGTCATACATTCTGGATTCATTACAAATCAACTGAAATATTGCAAGCCTTTTATTATTTTAATATTGCTGATTATGGTTTACAGTTTAAAGGAACCGTCTGTAAGAAATGGCCAAAACTGGTACTGCAGTCACTTTCAAAATATTGTTGAGCGGCGTGTACCCAGGGTTGCCAGGTAGGCTGCAGAATGCAGCAGGAACGTAGGCTGCCATGGCTGCGATAATTAGAGCCGAGCTGGCAACCCGGATGCTGAAACAATACTGACTTTGTGATTGGGAGATAGGTGGAGGGTGGAGCTTCAGGCCAAAACAAAAAATGACAACATAAACATCAGTTGAGGGCTGCAACTCCTCTTTTTAAACTGGAATATCCTGGCTTGAGTGCTGTTGTCAGTGACATAAGTATTTGAAATGAACATGATTTTTAAATGTCTGTTGACATATCGGGGTCATTTTATGATTCGTTTTATTATTGCTCTTACATACAGCTCCTTTAAGATTAAGATTCTCAGAATATTCTATTTTTTTGAGAAGCCATGTAAGCCATGATCAGCAATATTAAAATAATAAAAGGCTTGCAATATTTCAGTTGATTTGTAATGAATCCAGAATGTATGACATTTTTGTTTTTGTAATTTCATTACAGAAAATCACAATATTCAAATCTTCTGAGACAGTCCTGTACGGTGTAATCAGATTACTATAATGGTAAATAATGTCATTTCAAGTTGATAATTGTATCTTTAATATTTAAAATTCAGGTTCCATCTCCAAATTAAGTCCAATTTAAATAAGTAACATTTACTATTCATCACTTTTCTGAGGTGGAGGGGGGTGTTGGAGCTGGTTATTCTGCTAGAGGACTTTGGGACTAGTTAGTAGTCGTGTCAATCCTTAAAAGCACTGGAGTCAATCCTCCAATAGTGTAGAAATAGCGGTAGTGCAGTCGCCACACATATCTGATCTCAGCTGATGGATGGAAACATTTATAGTGAGTTCAACATCATCATCCACTTCTCTGTGTTATTGAGCTGCAGTTGAATACAAGCTCGTATGGAAACTAGCTGAACCAGGATGGAGCTGATGTTCTACAATCACGCAGGATGATGAAATAACTAGGTTTCTTTTTGGTCTCGGTCTCGAGCTGAACTAGTTTTGGTCTTGATTCTCTCTGGTCTTGGTAGTGTCTTGGTCTCAGTTCAGGCGGTCTTGACTGCAAGTCTACTGTAGACACACACACACACACACACACACACACACACACACACACACACACACACACACACACACACACACTTTACCTGACTTGTAGCTGTCCCTTTAACTCACATCAGGGAAAAGAAGTGTTTGAACGGCGGATGCGGGGTGCCTGACGACGAGGAGGGCGGCGAGAGGGACGAGGCCGACAGCGGGAGGTTCAGCGAAGGAGAGACGGAGGAGGAAAGTTTGATCGACTGCGGTTTGAAGCTGAGGAAAGTCAGCTTCATAGAGAAGGTACGGCACCGTGCGACGCCGTCGTCTCCTGCAGGAAAAAACCTTTATAACGACGGCGAGTAAGTGGCTCATAAGTGGTGTCGTGTTGTCAAGGTGGACAAAAGACCCGCCTGTGGTGGACCCCCCTTGGAAAACAGCTTCATGGAGGAGGGAAGTCCCACTATGGTGGAAAAGGGCATGGACCCTGCCGCTATGTTTGAAATGTGCGATGATGACGACGATAATGGGATCCACGATGTGAAGGACTCAGCCAGGGCCGAGGGAGCGGCCGCCGCCGCCGTGGTCGCCAGCAGCGTCTCCTCGCCGCCCTCCGGCGCTGAGGGCAGCACGGCGCTGCGCCACAGAAGAAGAGGGCGGAGCGCCGAGAGGGCGGAGCCCAAGGCCAAGCGGGAGTCGTGGATAGATCCTCCGGAGGAGAGAGAGAGCAACACGCTCACTCAGGCGGAGATGGAGAGCTGCATGCAGACATACGCTGTAAGACGGACTCTACACTAACCTTAACCTGCAGATACTCCAGCTTAGACTAACCGGCAGTACTCGAGTTGAGGGGGGGTGAGGGGGGATGGCATCCCCCCTGAAATAAAAACGGTCCAAATCATCACCCCTGTAAAACTGCCATCCCCCCTTTCCATCCCTTATGTCATTTCATCAATGAATGTGGTTTTACTGCTATTTCAACATTTAGAGTCATCACCAGAAAAATAACACCAGAAAAATAACTTATTTGACAATTTTCACCTGTTTCAAGTACATTTTCACTTTAAATACCGGTAAGTAGAAAAATCTGCCAGTGGGACAAGATTTATCTTCTCATTACAAGCAAAAATTTCTTGTTCCATTTTTCTACTTATAGAATAGAATAGAATAGAATAGTAGACTTTATTGATCTCCCAGAGGAGAAATTCAGTCGTGCAGCAGCCAAAACACACACACGCTTTATACAAAAAATGTAAAATAGAAATTACCATAAATAGTTAAATAATAAAAAAGAGCAATATAAAAAGTAGAAAGTAGAAGTAGAAAAAGAGAAGAGAGAGAGAGTACAAGAGAGAAAAAAAAAGTAGTAAACACAAAATAAACGGATAATATTTACAAGATATTTACAAATATTTCCAATTTTTTTTTATTTTTTTTTTTTATATATTTTATTATTTATTTATTTTTTATTTATTTTATTTTTTTATTTTATTTTAAGTGAAAATCTACTTGAAACAGGTGAAAATTATTGTTTTTTGTGATGAGTCTTGTATTAAGTGTAATAAGATTTTTTTTACTTAAATGAGACATTTTAACTAGAAATAAGACAAATATTCTTGCTAAGATTTTGAGTTTTTGCAGTGATCCATTTTACTTATCCTGTGAAGGACAGAATCATATTGATAAGTTCAGAAAACTGTTTTTTATTGTTGTGTTTTGATGTATTAGATGTAAGCCCAGTGGATATTTAAAGCTTACAGAAGGCTGCATTTAACTGCTGCTAAGTCATTCCTGCAGTATTTCTGCAGGTGTTTTGGTCACTGCTATTATTTGTAATATATTATATTATTTGTAATCAGCACAAATTATCTCTCCCCATATGATAAAATCCACCATCCCCCCTGATTTCTTTTTTACAACTCGAGTACTGCTAACCGGGTTATTATAATTAACTGTAACGAGAACAGGAGATCTACGAGAGTCTGAAGAACGGCAAGCCGGCGGGAATCTCTAAAATCAGAGGCGTGGGCACAAACCCCTTGAAATAAACAAAAGTTCACAGTCAAAGACATCAGAGGGGGGGAATCAGTCCGTTTAGTCGTATTTAAGTGTCAAAAAAGGTTGTTTCTCTTGCTTTTCTGTCCTTGTTTTGGCTTAAAAAAAACATGAGACTAATAGCAAGTTATGCAACTTGTTCTTTTAAAGTTTTTCTGTCGGAAACATTTTTCTTCAAGTGTTTAGCCGTGCAGGATGAAATCAGCCGGGGGTTTACAGGTCGGGATACGCAGATCTGACTAAAAGCTGCAGAATGTGATACGACCCGGTTTCACGCATGAAGCTCTGCAGCGTGAAGCTCAAAACCCTGACAAGTTTTCCTGATTTTGATGTAACCATCGCGTTCAAACTGCCACCGGTGATTTTTCGGTTTGTGGTCTGACGCCCGGCCTTGTTTCCTGCCAGGACACCTTCCAGGACTACCAGGAGATGTTTGTCCAGTTTGGCTACGTGGTGCTGTTCTCCTCCGCCTTCCCTCTGGCCGCCATGTGCGCGCTCATAAACAACATCATCGAGATCCGCAGCGACGCCTTTAAGCTGTGCACCGGGCTGCAGAGGCCGTTCGGGCTCCGGGTGGAGAGCATCGGCCAGTGGCAGGTCAGACCAGAACCCTGACGGCCCCCAGGGGGGGGGTCTCTTACTGTTTTACTCTTTGAAAAGATGTGATGGTTAAAATAGTCCATCCAGCCACCATGTGGTGTGTAGGTGGAAAGGTACCGTCTTTAAATATCAGCGGTACTTTAAAGTTAAGTTTAGCAGCATTAACATCAACTGTAGGAGGTGACAATTAACTTTTATTTTCATCTTAAATCTAGATCAGGGGTCGGCAACCCAAAATGTTGAAAGAGCCATATTGGACCAAAAACGCAAAAAACAAATATGTCTGGAGCCGCAAAAAATGAAAAGTCTTTTATAAGCCTTAGAATGAAGGCAGCACATGCTGCATGTATCTAGTTATAACTGGGGGAAGTTTTTTTTTTTCATTATGCACTTCGAGAAAAAAGTCGAAATGTCGAGAAAAAAGTCGAAATGTCGAGAAAAAAGTCGAAATGTCAAGATTAATGTTGAAGTACAATCTTGAGAAAAAAGTCGAAATGTTGAGAAAAAAGTTGAAATGTCGAGGAAATTGTCAAAGTTTCGTGAAAAAAGGAAATAAAGAAGAATAAAGAAAAAGGGAAAAAAGAAGAAAAAAAGGGAAAAACGTTTTTGAAAAAGCTCCAGGGAGCCACTAGGGCGGCGCTAAAGAGCCGCATGCGGCTCTAGAGCCGTGGGTTGCCGACCCCTGTTCTAGACGAAAGAGAAGAATACACATTTATTAAGCATTCCCATCCAATGGGACTGGTTTGGGACGGCTATGTGTTAATAAGTCAGCGGACCCATCCCCAACCTGAATAGCTGCTGTACAGCCCAGAGGTGAATCAACCCCCACCCGTGGGGGGGGGGGTCTGTTCACTAAGCTGACTTCCATCGGACCGGCCACCTCCTATGGGTCTGATGGCGGCTCAAAGTAAGGGACAGCTAGAAGTAAGGGGAGGGTGGAAATTGAGAACTTATAAAATAGATATAAAATAAATTAATAAATATAAAAGAGGAAAATGTGAAAATACGTGAACTGTCGGTCGGGAACTTGGACACACTTTCTCATTCAAGTCAATGGGGGCGTGGGGGTGTCCGGGCTCTTGACTGGCAGGAAACTAAATTGAAAAGCAATTAAAAAGCAAATTAAAGGGGAAAAGGAAACAAAAAACAAGAAAAAAGCACAAACCAATTAATATATTTAACTCATGTCCCACCTTTTTAAAAAAAAAAATCATTTTTCAGTATTTATTTATTCATTTATTTAATTTATCCTATTTATTTATTTAGCTTTATAATTTTTTTTGGCTGTTGTCCCTTCCTAAAATAACCATCATTCTAGAAAACCATCATACTCATGCAAAACACACGTGCATGCGTACATAAACACACTCACACACGCACGCACACACACCCACAAACACGGCCACATAGAAGAAATCTGAGCAAAAACATTGACTTCGTTGTTTTGTACTGTTTTTTTGTTTGTTTTTCTAGTGTCCCCTCTTGTCCTGTACCTGTATGCGTCTTTGTTATGCGCATTTGTATTGTTACCTGTTTTTCTAAAAAGAGAAGAAAAAAAAAAAAAAACATTCCCATCCAAAAGTCAAGCAACTATTTAATGCATTTATTTACTTGATTCTTTACTTGTTTCCAGACTGCGATGGAAGCCATGGGCCTGATTGCCATCATCGTGAACTGCTACCTGATCGGTCAGTGCGGTCAGCTGCAGCGGCTCTTCCCCTGGCTCAGCCCTGAGATGGCCATCGTCTCCATCGTCATCCTCGAGGTACTACGGCTCGCTCCTGCCTGTCGCTCCAAAGTGCTTAGAGCGGTGCTTTTTCAGACCCTTCCCCCCCGGATTCAAGCATTTTCAAACTAAGCCTTTTTCTTATAAGTCAGCACAAAACGCATATTTGTTTAAAAAACATGCCGTCTTGTCGGGCTGCGCACTCGGCTGCTTGTGTGATATCCCACCTGCACAGAGGTTGGGATATGAGATACCTAAATCACCTTATTAAGAGCTACATCGCTTTTATCTTTCTTCTTTTTTTACTTGTTTTACTCAAAAATGCATCGTGTCTGATATACTCAGAGGAAGGTGTCAGATCCTTCCTCTGGACCTCGTCTTGAAACCTCAATTCAAACGTTATCTCTGATTTTCATTAGTTGATTTTCAGTAACTTATTATATATTATTACTTTTGTCCATTTTTCTTTTGTTACTGAAAGGGTGCAAACACTTTTTTCACATTATATCTCTCTAAATGTTGCACTGGGACTTAGATTTATGCTAATATCAATGTCACGGCTGTTCAGACCTATATGTTTATATTTAAAATCAGTCTCCTACTTGATGATCTTCTGGAAAAATGTGAGGAAAAAGAAAAGAAGTGAAGCTCTCTGTGTGAGCGTTGTATATTTAGATCCTTGTCCGGTCACATCTGCGCTCTTTGGCTTGTCACGGGGAGGTAAAGCGCTCGCAGCTCGGCCTTGGCCTGAAAAGGAAATCAGGCGTATCGGGAGGACGACTTTGCAGCCCAAATGTTTTTGTCCAGGAATCGTGTCCTACTTCGGATCTTCGATCCAGACTTTATCCATTCATCACAGGCCTTTATTGTTTCATTCATTTCTCTTTTCACCTTCCCTGCCTGCGTGTCTGTTGCAGCACTTTGCAATCCTCCTGAAGTACATCATCCACGTGGCTATTCCTGACATTCCCACATGGGTCCGAGAGGAGATGGCGAAGCTGGACTATCAGCGCCGGGAGGCCTTTAAGGTAAACGCCGTAACAACATAACTCTATCTAGTCTATATAGTCTATAAAGTCTATATTCCAACATTTTCAAGCTATTATTGGACAACCTCATCAGCTTATAGCTGCACGAGTGTTGTCCTGAAGCACATCCAGACGGTTTCTGGGTTTTACTTATTCACAAACCCATTTTCCAAAACGATTGAGAAAACTGCAAGATGTAAATAAAAACATAGTTCAATGGTTTGCATTTCAACGAACCCATACCTTAGTTAGAAGGAGAAAACATATGAATCTGAGGAAATGTACCATCTTAGAAAAGAAAATGGACATTTTGAAGGATGACAACGACCCATCTCTTCAAACTTTTATGACCGTGTAGCCCCGCCCCTTTGTTTGACAGCAGCTGCAGTCAGTTCAGTTCAGTTTTATTTATATAGCATCTATTACAATACAAATAGTGTGGAGGCGCTTTTTATACACCCAGAACAGGACCTGTGTGCAAAGAAACAACGGCATGTAAAGAAAACAAACTCCCCGAGCGGGAGAAAAACCTTCTAAGGACCCTGGACCTGGCTCATAAGGGGGCCCCCTCATATTTTGCCACAAACTGAATAGTTTCTCTCATGTATGATTTGACTTTTTTCTTTTCCAGAAATTTAACAACTAAAATTAAATAAATAAATAAAAGTAAATAAATACATACAATTTTACATAATAAAAAAGATTGATTCATGCTCACCTTATAAGTGTAAGAGGAGATTTATTTTTGTTAAGAAGGTTATTTTGGTAATTCAGGGTTCATTATTTTATAAATATATTCTTTATATTCTGATGTAAATCAGGGACTATAATGACACTAGTCAGTTTATCTGTAGTGATTAGTCTGTTTTAGATTGGGCGGAGTGATACGCCACAGTACGGCACTAGGTGCTGTGTTGATGTTCTAAAATCCTACACTGTTGAGCGGACATTAAAGTACACTGGAACTCAGCAGAAGTTGTCCGTGTTTATCCTACTCACGACCCCAAAAAGGTTTAATTTAATAAGGTAAGGCTTCACTCTACACCAGACTTACATAAGTAAAAGTTCAGAGCTCAAAACCCTGCAAGATCCCGTGATCAGGACCAAAACGGTACTAGTTTCTTCTGAGCGGAGTCAGATTTTGGGCCGCGGGTCGAGGCGTGGTCGGCACCAATACACTGCACGTTACTAGTCAACACAATATAGGCTATTAATATTAATAATCCAATGTCACGATACAGTTTGCCACCTCCACGACACGTATTGTGACATTTTTGTATCACGAAATTTTGTGGCACGATATATTGTTACACCCCTATAATGCACCAATTCCTCTCAACCGGTGAAAGGTAGGATGTAACGGTGGCAGTACATCGATTACTCCTGTCCTGTTAGATCCCAGACCTTCCTGATCTGGATGGGCACATGTTTAGCTCTAAAACCTTATTTATCCCTTTCAGCGTTAGTGTTTCCTTTCCAGATCTGCAAACTGACCATCTTATAGGCACTAACACACCCCGTCGGGGCTTTGCAACAGAGCGCAGATAGAAAGACAGACTGATCCTCTCTGCAGTCTGGAGGACGAACCACCTACTGTTTCCAAAGGGAATTCCAGATTTCTATTCATCACAAGACAGTTTTCTGCTTTGCTTTTCCTACTTTTCGACTACGCTTCAACAGAAACCAGCAGCATCCCTGGATTATTTTCACGTGATGGAGCCAGTACTCGAGTTGTAAAAAAGAATCAGGGGGGATGGTGGATTTTATCATATGGGGACAGATAATTTGTGCTGATTACAAATAATATAATATATTACAAATAATAGCAGTGACCAAAACACCTGCAGAAATACTGCAGGAATGACATAGCAGCAGTTAAATGCAGCCTTCTGTAAGCTTTAAATATCCACTGGGCTTACATCAAATACATCAAAACACAACAATAAAAACAGTTTTCTGAACTTATCAATATGACTCTGTCCTTCACAGGATAAGTAACATGGATCACTGCAAAAACTCAAAATCTTAACAAGAATATTTGTCCTATTTCTAGTTAAAATGTCTCATTTTAGTAAAAAAAATCTCATTACACTCAAAACAAGACTCATCACTGGAAAAAACAACAATTTTCACCGGTTTCAAGTAGATTTTCACTTGAAATAAGTAGAAAAATCTGCCAGTGGAACAAGATTTTTTTGCTTGTAATGAGAAGATAAATCTTGTCCCACTGGCAGATTTTCCTACTTATTTCAAGTGAAAGTTTACTTGAAACAGGTGAAAATTGTCAAATAAGTTATTTTTCTGGTGATGACTCTAAATGTTGAAATAGCAGTAAAACCACATTCATTGATGAAATGACATAAGGGATGGAAAAGGGGGATGGCAGTTTTACAGGGGGGATGATTTGGACCGTTTTTATTTCAGGGGGATGCCATCCCCCCTCAACTCCAGTACTGGATGGAGCTGTAACCTGGTTAACTTTTTTAATGCAGCGAACACCCCAAGATCAGATTTTCAGCCTTGTCCATCGAGCACGCAGAGATCCCTGCAGTCAGTAGACGATGTGACATTAAGAGTCGCTGCGTCACACCGCAGAGATGTAGGGTTTGACAGACCGGTGCAACTCTGCTTCTTCACAGATTCTTTGTGATGTTATTTATGAAACTGTTATTTTGCTTTGAAATTTTTTGCCAAAAGTGCTGAAAAAAATAAGTAACTAAATTATTTGTCGTTCCATTGAGAATAAATCAATAAGGGCCAGGTGAGATTGACAAGTCAGAGTGAATTGTTTTAATTTATTCACTCTGATTTTTCTTGTGATTGAGCCAGGCTGAAGATAATCACTACACCGCTGTGTGTGGAGAAATCGGCTTTGGGGGCCCTGCAGTATCAGCTGCAGGATTTTTACTGTAGTACGGCATTTGTTAGATTGGTACCTTTGCACCGTTGAGGCCAGGGCTCCAGACTAACTTTTTTCACTAGGAGCACAGTAGCCCCTAACTGAAAATTTTTAGGGGCACAATCAGAAATTTTAGGAGCGCACATCGTTTATCGACACGCTAACCAAATTTTTACATTTCTACTACATTGCAGTGTATTAGTAATACGTATTTCATAATAGATTAATGAATTCAGGGATTAAAGCAAAAAAAATATTTTTGACACTTTAAGAATGGCCTCTTTTTTGCCGTGCGGTCGTTTCCCAAAGTTTTCAAGTAAAAAAAGTTAAATGCTGTATTAGCCCTTCTGTTTTCTGTTTTTTATCACCATTTTATTCGATCCGATCCGATATTAATGTGGGTTAGTGTTATTAAAAATGCTTTTTGAGCTGTTGCCTGAATTATACGACTATAAAATAACTAGTGAAATAATAATTTCACAATAATTATTGTGAAATAACTAAAAAATAAATAACTCAAATGGGTCTTTCAATATCCATTTAAAGTGCAAAAAAGAAGGAAATATCAACAGTTCATGCAGTAAACAAATAATTTTAGCTTGTCTGATTTATTCTGTCATCAGACACACAGCTTGCCATGAAGCATCAGGGATTTTTCAGGTATGGCATGACAAACTGTGTGTCCAATAACAGAAGAAACAAAACAAGCTATGAACTTCATTGAACTTATATAACATTTTGAAATATAAGCTGAAATATCCAAAACACTGAACACTGGTTGTGCACGGGTGGGGGTGTGTATGAGTGTGTATGAGTGCGTCCTTGTCTGTGTGTAACGTGCCTGGCGATTCAATGATCTGCAAGTTTTGCCCGCACACAGTTGACTGGACACGAAAAGATACATGCCAAAAAAGATCACGTAGGCTACTTTAACGGCGAAGTCTGTAGGTGTAATAATCATAATTTTGTATTACAGTACGACGCGCTCTCCTCACGTGGAGCGCGAGAGCGGGGTCTGTTTCTTAACGCAGCTGGTTGTCTGTGCGAGCGGAGATTAACGCATAACGCAGCATAAACACCGACTCAAACAGCAAGTAATTTCCAGCATTAACAGTCCTGCTCAGCCCGTTGTCTGTACGGAGTAAACTTTGGTTCTGCATTTTCTGAGCTGGTTTCTCAGGCGGCCGCTTCCACATGTTTGTTTTCTTCACGAGCGCAGCGGGGGCGGGCGGGGGAAAGAAGCGCAGTGTCCCCGGCTCTTAGCGACCCTTTTTCCAGCATTTTTTCAAAAGAAAAGTTAATTTAGTTCGAGTTTTAAAAACCAGCGCTTTGTTAACGCTACCGCTGCTCTTTGACGCCGTGTTCATTGTTTGATAGTTTCACACAACGCACATGTGTGAATTAAATGACGTGACTACTGGTCCCCCAGTCTCTGACAAGTCAGTCTTCCCTGAGGGACGGGGGGGAACCCGCCCTCCTCTGTTTCTGATTGGCTGATACCAAGGCTCTGGCTAGATTTATTGGTTTACAACAGCGTCAGTTTAATGTCCAACATGATTTAATTGGATATTCTAAAGGCTGATTTATGGTTCCGCGTTACACCAACGCAGAGCCTACGGCGTTGGGTCTGCGTTGGTGTAACGCTGGCAAAAAACACTGGCAAATTTACTGGTCGCACGCGTGCGAGTGGACATGAAATTCAGTCGCACATACTCAAATTTTGGTCGCAAAATGCGAGCATTTGGTCGCAGTCTGGAGCCCTGGTTGAGGCAGTTTTGCAGGTTTAAGTGCTGATTCTTGTGATTCTTTGTGAATGTTTTGTTGTTTTTTCCCCTCCCTCTGCAGAAGCATGAGCGGCAGGCGCAGCAGCATTACCAGCAGCTGCAGAGGAGGAAGAGGGAGGAGGAGGAGCGGCAGAGGCAGGCGGAGCACGCGGCTCGCAGGGAGCGGGAGCGGGACGACAGCAAGGGCGACTCCTCCGGGGATCACCACCACGACAAAGGTCACGGCGGCAAATCCCGCTCGGGGGGCGGAGGAGGCGGCGGCGGCTCCGGCTCCGACAAACCCAAGAGGCCCAGCTCTCTGCTGGCCAACAACAACGTGATGAAGCTGAAGCAGATCATCCCGCTGCAGAGCAAGTTCTCGGGCGGCGCCCGCTCCCCTCAGTCGCCCACCGGCAGCGAGCCCAAGCTGCCCGGGTTCTTGAGCTTTAAGTTCCTCAAGTCCCCTGAGAACAAGAAGGAGGGCGCGGCCGCGGCGTCCTCCGCCGCAGCCGCCAACGCCGCAGCGGCATCGTCATCCTCATTATCAGGTAGCAGCTCTCAGGAGCGTTCTCAGTCACCCAGCAAGGCCTTCAACCCGGGGAAATTGTTCAACTTTGGGAAGTCTGAGGGAGGGACGTGCGTGAACGGGGCCTCGGCGCCCTCGTTGCACCCGTCAGAGAGACAGGCGTCCCGGGCGGACCTGAACGGCGTCCCGGACGAGATCCCTTCGCCGGGAGGAGACGGGTCTGAGAACGGACACGCCGCAGACCTGGACCCGGGCAGCGCTAAAGTCTAGCGACTCCAGCGAAAGGACAACTTTTGCATTCGGTTAAATCTCAACTGAAGAGTTGAGGTGCTTACTGTGAGGAAAAAGGCCCGACCCGCCCGCCGCGCTGTCAGAGGCCACGAGTCCCGCTACTCCGGGAGGAAACCGGGAGAATGATCAGAGAGGACTGTTTTAGTTTGCTTTTTTTGCAGAGACAAAAAAAAAAGAAGAAAAATAGGCTTTGTAAGACAGACGTAAGCCCTTCTATCATGACCGAATCAAATCTCACACACACTCCCTTACACACACACACACACACACACACACACACGACACACTGATTCTTCCTTGTCTGCAATACATAAAGAAATGCATGAGCTGCGTTTCTGCTATTTTAAGCCTTTAAATCAGAGAGCTTTGTTTCTTGATTTCTTTTAGTCAGAAATTGTAAGCATCTCAGTGGCCTCCTCCTAGGAAGGAAGAAACCCGTTGTGGAGAAAAACGGATTACGAAACGTATGCGGTGATACGAAGGAATCACCAGCTATATATCAAGTAACAGAGTTCTTTTGTTGTTTTTAAAACTCCATGGCAACACAAGAGATGATTCGAAATCTTCTTCACTCTGAATCGTGAGGAGTTCTCGGGCCCTTCACTTTTGTAACGAAGTGGAAAACTGTAAAAGCAATATCTGTCAGTGTTTCAATAATCTTCATCAGACATCACATCAGCCCTCCATCTGTTGTCATCCCTAACATATCACCGACTTTCTTTAAAAGCAAGAGCTCCGGGCTCGTCTCCCGTTGGAGAGGAGAGCAGGGCTCAGTCAGTCACGTTGTCAGGAAAAGCTAAAGTCCATTAGAGGAGATAGAAAGTAGAAACGATACATAAGAAAGTAGATGATTGTGATGTTTGTAAAGTGTGCAGCTTGTTGCCTGCCGTTCTCCATCCAGCCTGCGAGCGCCTTGTCCACACAGATGGTGCTTCAGTCCTCCAACTCCGGCCAAACTGGGCCAAACAATAGCAAGTTACTAAAGTAACTCTTGCACTAATCCCTGGCGACCTGCACAGAGAGACATCTCTCTTTCGACACCAGCCTGCCTCATGATATTATGCAAGAAATAGTGTTTTGTTTTTTTTTAATTATTGTTTTGATTTCCTTTTTTAAACAGTATCTTCTCACTTGTCCCAGCTCTTGGCAAGTGTCTGATGTTAGGCTTTTCAAACAGGCTTCAACGGCGAGCTTTTTGTCCCTCTTTTTTTTCTTTAAATATGCTCCTTTTAGAGGTTCCTCTTTAACCAAAACAGTATTTTTCATATTTCACTGTTAACCCAAGATGTACAGTATTTTACAAAAGATTTAGGCACAAAAAAGTGATCATTTAATCTCATACGAGTGCAGGTAATAGTTGAAAAAAAAAGGTGAATAAATAAAGCAGCAGAAGCTTTTCACAAAGTCCTCCACACATTTATTTGTGAATTCAAGCTGATTTTTAATTTTTTTTTGTTCAAATAATCTCCAAACGGATGGTTGGGAAAGCGTGAAAAAATAATAAAAATAATTAAAAAAAATTAAAAAAAAAGGGAAAGCGTGACGCCACATGACGGTGAAATTTCTTTTGGTGGCTTTTATTAAAAATCCCAAACTGTAGAAGTGCCTAAAGCTTTTGCAAGTACTGTATCATCATTATATTATTTTGTATGTCAACTTTATGATAAGAAGTACCTGCCTTCCGAGAAAGCTCCATCCCCTCCAGCTAAGCAGTATTTCACCTCTGCAGGGTCTCCAGACGGTGGCGCCAGCTCATCAGTAAATATAATGTTGTTGCGCCGCTTCTTTCCTTTCAGGATTTAGTATTTACCCGTAAAATCGGCTACTAGTGATCAGAATTCAGCAGAGGCAGCGAAGTTTGAGCATCTGGCTGCAGTTTTAAAGGGAAATACCTTATAAAGTCATTAGATGACAATGGGATTAAAAAAAAACAAATCAACGAGGCCATTGCACTGCACTGTGGGTTGAGAAACAGAAACATGAACTATGCATTTCCACACTTTCACCTCTTGCAATCATTCTGGCAATAACACAGAGTTACGTCCCATCAGACTTCCTGTCACATATTATATATATATATAAACATATATGTGACCCAGAACTAACATGACGTCATCCATCGATTGCTTTTATAGTATTTTTTAAATAAGCTTTTCGTATTTTGTTGCCATTTATGGAGGCTAGTCCAGGTTTAGTCCATTTCTCAATGACATACTTAAAAAAGAAGGAGAAAAAAAAGTACTTTTACAGATGGGCAAAAAGATTTAATGCAATACAGAAACAGACAAGACATCATTTTACTGTAACCCTACAGTGTGTCCTTTTCCTGAATTGGGAGATCACTCTTTATGATGATGTAAAATAGGAATTGCAAATGCAGAGAGAAGTGTAATATGATTAGTGTCTTTGTGTTTTGTTCTCACAGGCTGGCACAGGCACGTCGTGAAAGGGAGTCAGAGACGTCGTACCAGGTCTAGGTGGTAGATTGTAGCGGAGCTCAGTCTCATGAAAAACCTTGATTCTTGCAGTATTTGGATTTCAGGGATGAACGACATCACGATGCAATAGAGTCCATCCATCCCCATCAATACATTTGTGGAGAAGCCGTATCAATATTGTGAAGGAGAGGCTCGACAGTTGGGTAGTTGCTCATGCCGCCGCATCGAGGTGCATTGGAGTTTAGTCACGACTTCATGTGTTGGTTCCACCTAATTCAGGTAAACAATTTTAAATTGCATAGATATAAGGATAAACTAGATGCATTTGTACTTTTGGCAGCTGCAAAATATTTGGAATAGATTCATTAAAGCAACAGTTTTGAGTTTGGCGGTGATAACGAGGACAGTGTCTGAACGGCAGAGACTCGCCATACATTTATGGTTGTGTGTCAGAGCAGCCGTGGTTCTTTAGGAAGGCCAGCTACCACGTGAAATCGGTGCAGGAGGGCTGAGTGGATCTAGTAAACGGACTGTGTCCTGGATTTTGGGTTGGACGTGAACAGCTACATTAAAAACGCGACCCTAACCTCAAAATTGAGACATTTTCATGAAAGCTTCACTGACAAAACATCCAATGCTCTTCCAATGTACCACTGTACAAAATAAAACTAAACTTGGAGATGGGATTATTTATTTCTTTTGTCATATTTTTGTAAAATCTGAAGAATAGTTAATAAAACTTTCAAATGCATTAAATGTGTTGGCCGGTTTTTTCCTTCAGAAACACAAGAGTTCATGTTGTTTTACCCCCTAACCTAAAAAAAAAACACCACCCAGTTTGAGAAACATACACTACATTGGCAAAGGTACTCGCTCACTCATCCATATAATCGGTGTTCCAGTCAGCTCCACAACCACAGGTGTATAAAATCAAGCATGCAGACTGTTTTCACAACATTTTGTGAAAGAATGGCTCGCTGTCGTGGGCTCAGAGAACTCCAGCGTGGACCCGTGATGGGATGCCACCCGTGCAACAAATCCAGTCGTCACATTTCGATTCACCTCCCCTCCTAATTATTCCACAGTCAGCAGTGTATTATAAAGAACATGGAAGTGTTTTGGAAGGACAGCAACTCGACCAGCGTGGAAACTGACAAAGCGAGGTCAGGGGATGCTGAGGTGCGAAGAGGTCGCCGACTTTCTGCAGAGTCAACCGCTACAGACCTCCAAACGTCATGTGGCCTTCAGGTTTTTTTTTTTTTATATTTTAATCCCCGATTTTTTTTCCCCATTTTTCAACACCCAGTGCTCTACCTAAGTAACAGTCCTGGGCATTGCTCCTCTACCAACCCAGGGAGGGCCCTGCACTGAGCTCAGGTCTCCTCCTTATCCTGAGGAGTGAGCAGGCCGCTTCTTTTCACCAGACAGGGTGGGGCTTCTCCGGCCGGACGAAGCGCGTGGAATGATCACATTATTCTGGCCAGATTGTGACCAGAGGGGGCATGTATAGCCCAGGACTGCTGCATGTTTTTGTGAGGGTAGCTCCCATTAGCTACCCAAGGGAACACGGGGACAACATGCAAACTCCACACAGAAAGGCCCTTTCACCAACCCCACCCAGGGTGTGGGCACTGAAGTCATGGGGGAACTAACACGCACTTCAGCACCTTCAGTGTTCCCGACCCAGGACCTTCTTGCTGTGAGACGGCTGCACTACCAGCTGCGCCACCGTGCCCCTATGTGGCCTTCAGGTTAGCTCAAGAACAGAGTGCAGAGAGCATCATGGGTGGATTTCCACAGCAGAGCGGCTGCATCCAAGCCACATCACCAAGGGCGATGCAAAGTGTTCGGATGTAGATGTGTAAAGCTGGCCGCCACAGATCTCTAGAGCATTCTCTAGACCAGGGGTCGGCAACCCAAAATGTTGAAATAGCCATATTGGACCAAAAACACAAAAAACAAATATGTCTGGAGCCGCAAAAAATGAAAAGTCTTGTATAAGCCTTAGAATGAAGGCAGCACATGCTGCATGTTTCTATATTAGTTAGAACTGGGGGAAGATTTTTTTTTCATTATGCACTTCGAGAAAAAAGTCGAAATGAGGAGGAAATAGTCAAAATTTCATGAAAAAAATCGAAATGTCGAGAAAAAAGTCGAAATGTCGAGATTAAAAAGGAAAGGAAAAGGGAAGAAAAAAAAGAGAAAAAAGAAGAAAAAAGAAAAAAGAAAAGAAAAAGAGGAAAAAGGGAAAAAAGAGAAATAAAAGTTAAAAAAAAAGAAAAAAGGTCAAACATTTTTGAAAAAGATCCAGGAGCCACTAGGGCGGCGCTAAAGAGCCGCATGCGGCTCTAGAGCCGCGGGTTGCCGACCCCTGCTCTAGACTGATGATTCATACTTCTCCTTATTCTGGCAGTCTGATGGACGAGCCTGGTTGCCAGGACAACGATGCTTGTCTGACTGCTTCTTCTCCTTTCAGGCTTTTCCCTTCAGGGGTCGCCACAGTGAATCAGTTGCTCCATCTGAGCCTGTCTTCTGCATCGTCTTCTGTTGAACTACCTTCATGTCCTCTTTCAGTACATCTATAAACCTCCTCTTTGGTCTTCCTCTGGGCCTCCTGCCTGGCAGTTCAAAACTCAGCATCCTTCTACTAATATATTCACTATCTCTCCTCTGGACGTGTCAGAACCGTCTCAGTCTGGACTCCCTGACTTTATCTCCAAAGCCTCTAACATGTGCTGTCCCTCTGATGTCCTCATTCCTGATCCTATCCAGTCTGGTTACTCCCATAGAGAACCTCAGCATCTTCATCTCTGCTTCCTCCAGCTCTGCCTCCTGTCTTTTCCTCACTGACACTGTCTCTAGACGAAAAAATATCACTGGTTTCATAAGTTTTCTACACCTTTCTTTTCATTTTAGCTGAAACTCTTTTATCACTCATTACACCTGACACTTTTCTCCACCCGCTCCATCCTGCCTGTACACGTTTCTTCACCTCTTTTCCACACTCTCCATTGCTCTGAACTGTTGACCCCAAGTACTTAAAATCCTCCACCTTCTTTATCTCTTCTCCCTGTATCCTCACTCTTCCGCTTGGGTTCTTCTCATTCACACACATATACAGGACTGTCTCAGAAAATTAGAATATTGTCATTTTCTGTAATGCAATTAAAAAAACAAAAATGTCATACATTCTGGATTCATTACAAATCAACTGAAATATTGCAAGCCTTTTATTATTTTAATATTGCTGTTCATGGCCTACAGCTTAAGAAAACTACTAAAAATTAGAATATTCTGAGAATCTTAATCTTAAACTGTAAGCCATAATCAGCAATATTAAAATAATAAAAGGCTTGCAATATTTCAGTTGATTTGTAATGAATCAAGAATGTATGATATTTTTGTTTTTTTTAAATTGCATTACAGAAAATAAAGAACTTTATCACAATATTCTAATTTTCTGAGACAGTCATATACTCCGTGTTGCTGCGGCTAACCTTCATTCCTCTCCTTTCCAGGGCAAACCTCCACCGCTCTAGCTTCTCCTCCATCCGTTCCCTGGTCTCACTACAGATCACAACGGTGCTTGTCTGACTGCATTGTTCCAAGTGTAAAGTTTGGTGGAGGGGGGGGGGGGGAGGGGGGGGGGGTTATGGTGTGGGGTTGGGCTTGGCCCCTTAGTTCTTAGGACAATCCCACGCTCCCAACTCCGTGGGAACAGTTTGGAGCCGGCCCCTCCCTCTTCCAGCATGACTGTGCACCAGCGCACAAAACAGGTCCATAAGGACGGGGATGACAGAGTCTGGTGTGGATGAACTTGACTGACCTCAACCCGATAGACAGTACTCGAGTTGTAAAAAAAAATCAGGGGGGATGGTGGATTTTATCATATGGGGACAGATAATAGTGCTGATTACAAATAATATAATATATTACAAATAATAGCAGTGACCAAAACACCTGCAGAAATACTGCAGGAATGACATAGCAGCAGTTAAATGCAGCCTTCTGTAAGCTTTAAATATCCACTGGGCTTACATCAAATACATCAAAACACAACAATAGAAAACAGTTTTCTAAACTTATCAATATGACTCTGTCCTTCACAGGATAAGTAAAATGGATCACTGCAAAAACTCACAATCATAACAAGAATATTTGTCTTGTTTCTAGTTAAAATGTCTCATTTTAGTAAAAAAATCCCATTACACTTACAACAAGACTCATCACTGGAAAAAACAATTTTCACCTGTTTCAAGTAGATTTTCACTTGAAATAAGTAGAAAAATCTGCCAGTGGAACAAGATTTTATTGCTTGTAATGAGAAGATAAATCTTGTCCCACTGGCAGATTTTTCTACTTTTTTCAAGTGAAAATTTACTTGAAACAGGTGAAAATTGTCCAAACAAGTTATTTTTCTGGTGATGACTCTAAATGTTGAAATAGCAGTAAAACCAAATTCATTGATGAAATTACATAAGGGATGGAAAGGGGGGATGATTTTGACCGTTTTTATTTCAGGGGGGATGCCATCCCCCCTCAATTCCAGTACTGCATGTATGTGTATATTTGATTCTGTCAAAAAACTACGGTACTGAAATGCTTATTTCTTAAATAGAAAATACAACCTTGCTTCAGGAAAATGTCTTAGTTTTTGTATAATGGCAATAAAATTAGGCAAGTTTAAAGAATTCTAGTCGCGTCACCCTTGTTGCAGAAATATTTTTACTCCACACGAGACAGTTTGAGCAGATTTAGAGATATCAGGCTTATTGGAGGCCCTGGTGTTCAGGGCAGCCCGTCGCCGCGGTGACGGAAACCTGCATCCTCAGCACCACAGGACAACCATCCAGTTTAAATAGAGGTTTATTTGAGCAAAGCCAAAAAGAACATCTGATCTAACACACGAAACATGGCAAGGCTTAGGGTGTAGTTGAACAGTCTATCAGAGCAGAAGCGTAACATGTTTGTATAATTTAGAAAAAAAACAAAAAACAACAAAAAAAAACAACCGGGGTATTTACACTGTAGGCAGAAACCACACTGTCGACCCTCACCGAACCATCGGCCGCTGAAACCACGGGAGGCTTCTGAGCGACGGTGCTGGGCAGTGATAAGAACAGAAAACAAAAAAAACAAACTGTGTTGCATTTTGACACAGATACAAACTGAATCTGAGAAACAAGGCGGTGTATGCTGACTGGGTATTGTAGAGGGAAATACGACACCCCTTCAACCCCCCACCCCTGTGTGGTGATCTGTGCCGACTCGGAGACTGAGATGTTGCAGGATTGTCACACTCAGATGGACGTGCAGCTAACTCAGGCGACGAGTCCAAACCATGATGACATGTTGTAAGGCCTCTAGAGTTTAGACTGATGCCTTCTCAAGTCACACCACGGCTTAAAGTTTAAACCCGACCCTGGAAAGGTCACATCCAGATGTGACGAGGTTAACTGGACCGGGTGGGATCCCATCCACCGAGTATCGGGGGTGCTCATCTTTATTGTCATAAAAGTCTTCTTTATTTGTATCCACCAGGATGTTTTCTTCAACACGTGAAGATGTTCAACTGGATCAACTAATTCTAGTCGTGGTAGTTTTTAGGCAACATCGAATGGGCTGTTCATAACTGAAAATTCAATCTTTCATCTTCTATTTTTCGATCATCTTTTTTTTCCTATGTGTATATTTTTCTAAAAGCAGATCTAAAATCTTGAGAAAATCCCACATTTTCAAACCCGGATGAGCCAGAGGATGGTGCTCGTCTTGTTATCTGATTCTCGGACACACCAACACATTTATTCTACTTTAAAAAGTGGCAGAATAAAATGCTGATATGAAAATTCACCTCAAATGCACATTTTGCAGGGGGGGGGGGGGTGGATTGGGGTGGGGGTGGGGGGATGTTATTCTGCAAGAGTTGGCTCTGCTTGTGCTCCCCATCACAGTGCACTCTTGTTCTGTAGATTCAGAGTGTAGAGAAGTGTTGCGGTGCCCCCTTGTGGCTGCAGGGGGGGGCAGTGAAACTGAGAGGGTGGGCACTGTGGCTGGCAGGAAGCTCGTCGCAATACACAACAGTTAGAATCAAATTATAACGGTAACAAAAATGTTCACACAGATCAGAGCAGACTCTCCAGATCACAGAAGGCTACACCAGTTATAGTTTGTTTGTGTGTTTTTAAAGAAGTATCTGACTTTTCTCCGTCAGGCCAGTCCCTCTACTCACTCCTGACTGTTCACTCGCCTCACACACACACGATGCACTCACAGCTCAGCATGCTTACAAACACGTACACGTATAGTGATCCACACAGGGAATAGTCAACACCTGGATAAAACTTACATCCATTTACTGGCAAAGCCGGAAAGATTAGGTTTGTTTTCATTATTTACTTCTTTTTTTTTTTTTTCTTCTTCTTTTTACTAAATCTTTACCTTTGTTGATGGCATTTCCCCCAAAATCTCCAAGAATGACTTCCCTCCATGCCAGGAAATGCATCCTGCTATTGTGCAGATTGGCTATAAGTTTTTATTCAGGTGGGATTATCCATTGTTTTTGTTATTTTACATCGGCTACACCCTGTGTATCCAGATACACAATGTAATCTCTCATACGAGCACATACACACACACTTTTTTATGAATCCTCATTCATTTCTTGGCTATCTGTCCTGGCGATCTTCCTTGGGGGTGCCGGGCTGTCCCCCTCACCTTGTTCCTGTTCCCTTTTCTTTGCTGCATTCTGTTGAACACAGAAATGTGTTATAGTGAGTTAAAATCCCTCAGTTTCTTCATTCAAAACCAACAAAATGACAGATTCTTTCACAAAACCTGTGATTAATTCAGATCTAATAAACTTATTTTAATCTTAACAAGGAAATTAAGCTGTCAGAAAAGCGCCGGTTCACCTTTTTGTCCCACTGCTGATGAAGGTAACGCAGGAGGATGTTTGTTTTCTCTGTTACAATAACTGGAAGCAGAGGAGGAAGCATATTAGGGTCAAATGATCTTTAAAGTTAATGTGCTAAGATTCTGATGATGTTAATTTAACTATCAGCAGCTACTATACACAGGACTGTCTCAGAAAATTAGAATATTGTCATAAAGTTCTTTATTTTCTGTAATGCAATTAAAAAAACAAATTTGTCATACATTCTGGATTCATTACAAATCAAGTGAAATATTGCAAGCCTTTTATTATTTTAATATAGCTGATTATGGCTTACAGTTTAAGATTAAGATTCCCAGAATATTCAAATTTCTTTAGATAGGATATTTGAGTTTTCTTAAGCTGTAAACCATGATCAGCAATATTAAAATAATAAAAGGCTTGCAATATTTCAGTTGATTTGTAATGAATCCAGAATGTATGACATTTTTGTTTTTGTAATTGCATTACAGAAAATCACAATATTCTAGTTTTCTGAGACAGTCCTCTATTTACAAGTTTGTTTGTTTTTTCCAGCTATACATTTCATACTCACTCTGTTCGGAGGGGTATTCACGCGTGGGAAGGTACACGGAGGGCCTTCGATTCTGCACAAAAAAAAAAAACAAACGGGTTAGAAGCTGTAACTCAACATTTTCCTTCTGCAACATGTTCATAATAATGTCTTGAAATGTTTAAGACAGTGACAGCTTTTTATATTCTGACTTCCTACCAAAATATATTCACCATAATGTATAAATCCCTTATTTAATAGATTATATCGTTTTCGAATGAAAAGAGCTAAAAAGTGGAACCTATCAGCCTAATCTTCAGGGCAGATGACGTTTCTCACCATCTTATTCGGGCTTTTCTCACATCAAGGATTAAAACTGATGACTCAATGCCGCTGGAATCCATACCACCACACCGCAATGCCGTTTTACAGGAAATGTAACACAATACGCATCGAGAGTCCAGACTTTTCCCCCACGTTTCCTAGCCATTATTCTGATCAAGCTTTATCTCTGTTCATTCTCTCTAGATAATGCTGCTCCATTGTTTCTCTGGTGTTTTATTGTCTTGAGGCCAAAGAAAAGTGTAAATCTTATTTCCATTTGTGTTGGTCAAGTCCTCTCTTAACGTTAGACTTAGGGAATGCCGTGTGTACTACTTGGAGATGCTATTCTTGACATAACTGGATATAACGCTTGGAGAAAAAACACAAATAAAGAGACCAATGCAAAACACTTTCTCAGATTTTATCTTATACAGAGGTCTATATTGGTCATATGGACAGTTTTGTTTTAATTCTAGTATAAATATATATTTTAAAGCATATATTTAAAAAGGAAGTGACAACAAATTAAGATAAGTGTTTGAAAAAAATGTAATACATAAAAGAAAACAAGTCCCTATTACTTTTAAACAAAACTGTATTACTGTTTTAATTAAAGAACTTTTCAGAAATCAGTATCTGGTGGGATAAGGTCCGTGTACTTGGCGGCCATCCGTTTTTTGTTTTGAAATTACAAAATAAAAATAGAGAAATAATCCAAAATAATCCGTTCCCCATCTTTTGTTTTTTTATAATAAAAAACGGAAACGGATCGTTATCCATTATCCGATTTCATTGATGCGTTTGAAAATCGAAATTGGGAATTAAAACAGCGAGTGGAAAACTCTTTTCTCTATTTCCTATTCGTTTCCAAGGATACTGAAAACAAGGATTGGACAAATGGGGGGATTGCACATGCGCAGTAATAAATTAAGAAAATTGTTTCTGGTTCTTATGTTGATCAGATTGAAAATTAACAGTTTTAGATTTTTTTTTATGTTGAAACAGAAAATAAATCAAATATGAAACCTGGGAGTGAAACATGAGTTTAATCTGTAATCTGTCTTCACTCCCTCATGAAACTGCAGTGATGTTGTGACAGTCCGTTCAGCTGCAGCGTAAAAAAAAAGCAGCGTCCAATCAATAACATGTACTGAACTCTAACATATCCACCCGGTTGGAAACGAATAGGAAATAGAGAAAAGAGTTTTCCACTCGCTGTTTTAATTCCCAATTTCGATTTTCAAACACATCAATGAAATTGGATAACGGATAACGGATAACGATTTTTAACGTTTTTATTATCAAAACAAAAGATGGGAAACGGATTATATCTCTATTTTGTCAATTCAAAACAAAAAATGGATGGCCGCGAAGTACACGGACCGGGATAACCCCTATTTTCACAGCTTTCATGCATGTTGACATGCTCTCCACCAGCTTCTCACATTGCTGTTGCATAAATTCATACCACTCTTTTTGCATGATGGTTCATGGTTCAAGACCATCCATCTTACTCAGGGAGGCTGATTTAGTCGTACGTTTAACTTAACAATGGCTAACTGAGGTCTCTTAATTTCTTCCAGAGCTGTATGAAAGGACTTTACCTGTTCTACAGAGATTATTCCCATATTGATTATTTCTGTGTGAATGCACTAAACTGTTCATTTGGATCCACACAATGCCGCCACTATTTCTCTGAATAACTTGTTTTGTTTTTGCAACCTAACGATGACCCTTGTTGCTGCACTGAGTGTTCATTTATCTGCACGCTGTGGGTTTGCAGGAACAACCACACAGCATTTTACCTGTCGGCAGCACGGGGGCTTAGTGGTTTACGTGTTGCTATGGAACATCAACTTACTTAAGTTCAAGGCCAACTTTTGTGCCCAATAGGGCACAAATATAACCAGTAATTGTGAGTCAGGTCAAACAAGACAGGGAATTTGACTTTCGCTCACTGTACAGTAAATAGACAAATGACAGCTCTTATTAACATATATACAATTTCTTAAAAAGTGAAAGGTGCAGCAGTATGAGGTAGACGTGGTTATTGAAAGGTGCATTGTTACAGCATATGATTGTGGTTATTATTATTATTGCACAGTGATTGATTACTCTGAGACTCTATGAGTGATGACTCCTTGTTTAACTGCAATTAAAACATGGTATTACTGTTATGATATTACTGATGTCGTCTTTTGTCGTTGTTTTCACTGTATGTTAATAAATAAATAATAAAGAAAATAAAAAATTAAAAAATAAAAAATAAAAGGCTTGCAATATTTCAGTTGGAAAAAAACCCCCAAAAAAACATGTTATTACCAGCTGGGTGGAAAGTATTACGATGCATGTATAAAAGGACTTAAATGTTGTGTTGGATAGCAAGGTTTGTATTTGCTCTTGTAATTAAATACGTCATGCTGTACAAATACACAAAATTATAACGTGCTACTTACAGATGCTTTACAAACAGTCTGCATGGACAGCAGCTTGGACAGCTAAATTATGTTATTCTGCTCCTCACCAGGGTAATAAACTTCCTGTAGACCTGAGGTCTGCTCAAACTGTCAGCTCCTTTAAATCAGGGTTAAAAACATTACTGTTTACTGAAGTGTACGCTTAAATTAAATACTTACCTGCTGTATTCTACTGCCCTTACTTTTTAACAACTTGTTACTTATTTTGCCTCTTTTCTTATCATTTGATTTGTTATTTACTGTTTAATGCTGTCTTGTAGCTTTTAATGTTGATGTAAAGCACTTTGAATTACCTTGTGTTGAATTGTGCTATACTAATAAACTTGCCTTGCCTTACTACACTGGTTTAATCTACTCTGTGAAGGAGTCAAATCTCTTTGTTTCTCTGCTTAACAACAAGATCTCCCATCTTCCACCTTTCAACTGACTTCTGTGATTATCTCTTCTCCCCGTTTACTTCAAAAATCTCTAACAACCGACAACAACTTGCCTCTGAAGGAGCTCCTGCTATTTTATACTGTATACTCTACTGCCCTTACTTTTTAATAACTTGTGCTTTTTATTATTTTACCTCTTTTCTTATCAGTTTATTTGATATTAACTGTTTAATTGTGTCTTGCCGCTTTTAATGTTGATGTCAAGCACATTGAATTACCTTGTGTTGAATTGTGCTATACAAATAAACTTGCCTTGCCTAAATACGTCATGCTGTACAAATACATAAAATTATGACGTGGTACTTACAGATGCTTTACAAACAGAGTCTGCATGGAACCTGCTGAAGTTGCTTTTATTGTAGACTGGAAGTCCCTTTAAGAAATCAGCCTGAGGGAAGAAAATAAGATGATTATTATCATTATTGTTATTATTATTATTATAAGAGCCAGCAGGTCAGGTTTGCTTTTAAAACATTTCAAACATTGGAGGCTTACAAGCATCAGTCTGCCTTGTCCTTCATAAATATTTAGTTCATGGGCCAAAGCCCAAGATTTCACTTGTCAGTACCACTCAAGGTGACCAAACTTACTTATGATTTTTGAAAAGATCCACGTCTATAGATGATATTGTGGTATGATAACTCTTCCTGAGTGGCAGCTGGATCATAGTTATCAGCTCATGAAGTTACCAGCCCCTTCAGAACATTACATTTTAGATACTGGTGCATATCCTGGTTTAGACTCATGTACAGGATATCTGTCAATGTTTCATAATATTGTCTTTGGTATCATTTTAAAGGAGAACTTTTAAGCTTTCATTCAAGCTAAGATGTGAATCTTTCTGACCAACATAGAGTTCACTGCAGCCCTTTAAACTATAAACAACACACATTTTTACACAATTGTCACCTAAATGATATACTATCTTTTAGCCCTGTGTCATCTAGGAACAACAGAGACACAAAATACAAAAACTGGAATACTCACAGGACCATAAGGATTCACAAAATGTATAATATACCCCATATACTATATTGTTGTTACAGGTCATTGTGAGCCTTAAACTAGAAGAGCATCATTGGGCTCCTATGAAACTATAACAGCCACTAATGTCACAAACTGGTCTTTATTATGCAAATACACGACATAAAGGACATAAAAATGAGATAAGGAACCAGCTTAGTTTTATAAACAACATTAGAGACACAAAATACAAAAAATAAATAAATAAAAATACAAAAACGTGAATACTCACAGAACCATAAGGATTCAGGAAATGTATAATACACCCAATTTAGAATCATCAATTAACCTGAAGGGGATGGGTGACTTCATGAGCTGATAACTATGATCCAGCTGCCACTCAGGAAGGTTATCATACCAAAATATCATCTACAGACATAGATATTTTCAAAAATCATAAATAAGTTTGGTCACCTTGAGTGGTGCTGATATCTGGTCTGGAACATGGACTATTACCTGGAGCAGGAATCCTCACATACCTGTACACACTGACCCTACACACTAAACTGGGCGTGATCGTAGAGCAGAGGGGTGAGCCCTGCTGCTCCTCCAGCCCCTCAAACCCCCAGGTCTACGGTGGACTGATAAAGACAGGACTTGTACCTTCTCCATGTCGTTTGTTGTGCTGCTCGCACGCGTGATGGCCGCGCTAGCTCTCCCAGTAAGCGGCTCCTCCCGGCAAAAGAAAAACAGCGATCCTCAAGCGACGGCTCTCACATCCATTATATGTATCGGTGTCAGCTGTAACAATGAGCGACACTCTTTAAAAAAGAAGGAGCTGCTTAAAGCGCCATGAGCTGGTGAATCTGTTTACACTGGACCTACTCGGTTAGCATGGTGGCTAGATTCCGGCGATCCCTAAGTGGCCACGCCCCCGAGAGACGCTGATTGGCTGATTGCTGCTCCCACGTGGTAGCGGCTTCCTGAAATAGCCAATCATTCAACGGTGAGCATTTAGCCCCGCCCCTAAAGTGATGACACCGGTCTACCACGTGATGCAGTCAGTCGCTGATCTCAGGACAGTAAATTATCTCATTTCTACACAGATAAGGCAGTTAAAGCAAACGTTAGGCCTTTTTTATTTAAAAAAAAAAAAGGATTAATAACAGATATGTATTTTTGTTATGTATATGTTTGTACAGGCACAGACTGCAACGGACAATTAGGTCTACGGAGAGGATAATTGGAACTAACCTCCCATCTATTCAGGACCGGTGTTCTGCCAATTTCTGCTCCCTGCCGAGAAATGCTACTTTGTGGTTCTGCGCATGCGCACAGTCGATTTTCAAAGTTTGATTGCCACGCTAAATCGATAATGGCCCGGTTTCCCAGATCAGTTAAGTAGTTCTTAACAGCAAAAGACTTCTTTCACAGGCTCCTTAAGATGGTTTGAAAGAACTCTTTCGCTGTTAAGAACTACTTAACTGATCTGGGAAACCGGGCCAATATGGGATGTTGAGTATTTGATCCTTCAAAATACACTACCCATGACATGAATTGCATTACACTTTGTGAACGTTATACGATAAAGAGAAAAAAAACAATTCTATCGCTTTATTTGATATTCATTCAGTCATTCGCCTTTATTTAGGCAGGTTTTTTTTTTTGATTGATTGAAGAATTTATTAGAAGAATTGCATAGGATCAGGTACAGTTTCATGACAGTACAGATTCGCTGATACAAAGTCAACTAAAAGGCATTATTCCAAGAAAGCATTACACTTGTTTACATTGGAGACCTTTTTTAAATGCATATAACATTGAATGACATACAGGTAAGAAGCAGTACTTTGTAGGGAAGATTGTAAAAAGAAAAAGGGGGGAATTACTGTTATTTTGCACCGAGAGAGACTAAAAAGGTGATGAGACAAATAGAATAAGCTAGGTAATACAAAACAAAAGCAGAAAACAAAACAAAAAAACTAAAACAAGAAGCAATAATCAGAAGGAAGTAATTAAGAACACATTCTTATTTACAATGACGGACTGGCAAGAGACCACTTGGGGGAAAAGGAAGTGGGCTGAGAGTAAAACACAGTAAAAGTGTAGCTCTACAAAGGTAGAAAAACCATTAGGGAGCATTTTTTTGGCAAAGTAGCAGAAATTGGAAGAACACCGGTCCGGGAAACGGGCAGGTAGCATCTCTGCAAACCCAGGACCAGATCCTCACACCCAGGACACAGTCTGAACTCCTGCCCTCTGGACGGCACTACAGAGCTCTGTACGCCAAAACCTCCAGACACAGAGACAGTTTCTTCCCCCAAAACTGTAGAGTAATCAATCACTGTGCAATAATAATAATAATAATAATAATAATAATAATAATAATAATAATAACCACAAACATTTGCTGTAACAATGCACCTTTCAATAACCATGTCTACCTCATACTGCTGCACCTTTCCCTTTTTTTTTAATTGTATATATGTTAATAAGAGCTGTCATTTGTCTATTTACTGTACAGTGAGCGAAACAACCGGAGTCAAATTCCCTGTCTTGTTTGACCTGACTTGGCCAATAAACCTGATTCTGATTTCTCTCGCTGCTACAAAAAATTAACTATTATATTCTGATGACAGGTATGATACAATGAGGTTTCTCATGGTTCCCACCATGGGATTTATTTTATTTTGTCAACTGCTTTTCTGCAGGGCCCCTGTGTGTCTTTGTGAGTAATCAATATACACTGAATATGCACATTTAGACAAGTCACCATATAACACATATGCATGCACACATATATCAAATATTATAAATATCAGTGCTATTCCACAGTGGGAGACTTGTAGTGAGACTTATTCACACTATGAATTCCTGTGCCTCATCTAACTCCTCTGCATTGCTCCTTTATACTTCTAGAAGTACCTGCAAAGCTCATTTAATTTTTTCTGGTGTTAAATATTTTGAAGATTAAAAATTATTGAGCATCTTTCCGATTATCTCAGATCTTCTGTGCAACAAGTGTTACATGAGCTCCGGCCACTTCTCAGTTCTCGGTGTATTTTGCAACCATATGTTGCATTATGAAAGCAATTGAAATACTAACACCACATATTTATAAAGCGATGTTGTTGTTAGTTGTGCAGAATCCCGGTTTTGTATTATGCTGCTGAAATGATCAGAAACCACCAGGGAAAATCTTAAAACTTTCTCAAAATTTACCAATATATGTATTTGCATCAACTTTAAGTCAACCATGTTGTGGATGCTGACGTAGTGGCATACGACCACAGAATCCAGCTATTGTCCCTTTAGACAGGCTGAGGCTCATCCTGGTCACGTTAAACCCAACCTCTGTTTTTCTCAGAAGAAAACACAAGTTTGGATTAATCTGAATACAGAGCTCATGTCCAGTGTCTCTCTGTGATGAGTTCACGGGCAGAGAATGTAGTGGTGGCCATATGCAGAGTTTATATGAGGCTAAACTACAATTTTAGATTTCACTTCAGGACTCGCAGAAGACATAAACTGAGCAATAATGGTTTTATACGTGAAAGTGTTGGTGACACCAGCATGATGGTTTCCTGTGAGGGTTTGAAGATGGTGTGGATCCATTGGTGGTTTCCGGCCTTTGTACCCATGCATGCACCGAGGTTTCTTCAGACTTGCAATCTTTTCACAATCTTGAGTTACTTCCAGGCAAATATGCAGTTTGCTAATGACCAGTCTTTCATACATGCTATTTTCCATCATGCAATGCACAACAACAGGTCAGAGCAGTCATGTGACTGACCTCTGACCATTTTCAAAAATAGCCGTTTGAGTGATGCTCCGTTTGTATCCAATAATATCACACACACAAATTGCTTCTTTTTACATTTTACATTTACATTTTAAATAGTGTTGCTGTAATTGACACAATAGTCTCGAGTTGTCAAAAAATATCTACAAAACAACTATTTGGTCTTTCTCTCTCTCTCTCTCTCTCTCTCTCTCTCTCTCTCTCTCTCTCTCTCTCTCTCTCTCTCTCTCTCTCTCTCTCTCTCTCTCTCTCTCTCTCTCTCTCTCTCTCTCTCTCTCGCTCCACATGTCAGTATACAGGACTGTCTCAGAAAATTAGAATATTGTGATAAAGTCCTTTATTTTCTGTAATGCAAAAATGTCATACATTCTGGATTCATTACAAATCAACTGAAATATTACAAGCCTTTTATTATTTTAATATTGCTGATCATGGCTTACAGCTTAAGAAAACTCAAATATCCTATCTCAAAAAATTAGAATATTCTGGGAATCTTAATCTTAAACTGTAAGCCATGATCAGCAATATTAAAATAATAAAAGGCTTGCAATATTTCAGTTGATTTGTAATGAATCCAGAATGTATAACATTTTTGTTTTTTTAATTGCATTACAGAAAATAAAGGACTTTATCACAATATTCTAATTTTCTGAGACAATCCTGTACATATATCTATATATATAAAAAAAATATATATCAATAACTTATAACACCATTTTCTATAAAAACTTAATATAAATTCATATTAATTAGTAAATAATATGATAATATACTCTAGATTTGTTAAAACAATTTCAACAAAATAATTAATTGGTCTCTCTCTCTCGCTCCACATGTCAGTTTATGTATATATATATATATATATATATATATATATATTTTTTTTTTTTTATTTTTTATTTTATTTTTTTTTTCTCAGTATACTGAAAAATATATCAATAACCTATAAGATAATTTTTTATACTGCCTTTAATACAAAAACGTTAACATAAATTAATATTAATTATAAAATAATAATATATCATATTAATGTATCATATTAATAATGCATGAATATAAATGTAACTTAGTTGTACATTTTTACAATAAGGCTCCCTTTTTTGTGTCTCACACTGCGGCCGGTTCACTCCGCTAGGCAGCAGGGGGCAGCTCTTCCCAGCTCTTCTCTTCTCATCTCTTTTCATCTCTTCCCATCTCTTCTCTTTTCTTCTCTTCCCTTCTCTTCCCATCTCTTCCCATCTCTTCCCACCACAGCAGGCTCCGGCCTGGAGCTGCAGGAGCTGCAGTGGTCCAGTCTCGGCTGCACCGATGGCTCAGAGACTCTCCCCCCCCGGAGACCCCGCTGCGTGTCCCGGGCAGGAACACGGATCTGCCGCACACAGACGCAGACGCAGCCGCACTGGCCGCCCTGTGGTGGCCGCCGGGAGGACAGCGAAATCCCGATAAATTAGATTATTGGATTGGCTGCAGCAGATTATAGCTCTCCTTCTTCTTCTTCTTCAATGCTTCATAAGAAAACTCCATCAGTCTGGTAACAAACGTGGGGTTTCAGGAATATAGCCTTGATAAAGGTAAGCTGCTGCTCCATTCCAGCTTATTCATTTATGTTATGTTTCTTTTCACTGTTATTGTTAAGAGTTAAAGTTGATTTTGTCCAAGACACAGGAGGGAGGTAGCTTTATGTTAAGTAGACCTACAGCAATCCAAGAGTGATTTATCATTTAAATTATTATTTAGCTGTCTGGTAACCAGACTACTGTAACTCACCTTTATTGTTACAGGTGAGAGGTGACCTGCTGGTAAAAACAGTTTACTGTATTAAATTTAAGCAATATGTTATATATTTGAGAAAAATGATTTAACCTAACATAACATAAAAGAAATATTAGATGTATTCACTGGCAGGTTATATTAATAGCTGTAGTACTATTGATCAGTGCCTTACATCAGACAACACGTGCTAAAACCTAAAGACAGTCAAAAACAACCTCAGACAGAGTTTAGTAAGTCTGGATCTACACTGAAAGGACTGAAAGTGAACCCTTGTGCTTGTTTTAATCCCCCATTGCTCCTCTCATGGCATCAGTCCTCAGTGTGTGACTTGTGTGAAAGTTATGCAACAGTCTCACTGACAACAGAAGCCATTTAGAGACGGCAACAGTGGACAGACAAGAGGACGGCAGTGTGGGATCTCATCACCAAGAGATGGACCTCCACCGTCGCTAAGCTCATCACTAAATGTGAAAAGTTGAGCTGCGACGTTTCACTTCTGGTTGTGGGTTGATTGCTTGGGGTCGAAGGCCAATTTGGTGAATCTCAATGTAAAATGTATAGGAAGAACTTGCCTTTTTCCTTATTTAAACGTATATAAAAGATATACGCTTAAATAAGGCAGAGCAAGGGCTTAAAATCAGCAGAGGTGGCCAGACGACTCCAGGTGTGATTATGTTCAAGTCTTGATTGAATAGAGCACAAAGCCAGTCTTATCTGTCGGTGAACTTACAAGTCACCAACCACCGTCTGGTTTGTTTAAATGGGTTAATGTAGCTGCAATAAAGATGTACTTAAATACAGGTTTTTGTAGGGCTGCACGATAAAATGAAAATCTATCATCATTGCGATATTAAGATGAACAATATCAATATCTCACAAAAAAGCCACAATAAATAGCAGTCTGTTCTATTTTTAAGTGCCTTGAATTCATACTTTAAATATATATATATATATATATATATATATATATATATATATACATATATATATATATATATATATATATATATATATGGGCAGATATATATATAATTATATTATTGATATATAAGACACTCACTACCGTTTGAGGCAGACTGAAGATGCTAAATGCTAAAATGATGAGGAGGATGTGTGCTCATGCAACGAAGTCTGACTTGTTGCCAGAAGCATTTTCTTTTTAATAATAATAAAAATATGTTTCTTTACATTTCATTATTTTCAGCAGCTAGATTGACTATTCACTGCCCGGAGCCGACATCCCATAATTAACTATTTGTTCATCTTTATATCTGTCACAAGTCATGTTGTTACTGCAATTTTCAGCATTTAAATCACACGTGTTCCTGATTTCCTGCAGACCTAAGTTCTGTATTCCAGTTAGATGATATATTACTTATGCACATAAAGGTGCAACACGGTCTTATGACAGCCTTCAGGTGTGTCCATATCTATAGATAGATAGATAGATAGATAGATAGATAGATAGATAGATAGATAGATAGATAGATAGATAGATAGATAGATAGATAGATAGATAGATAGATAGATAGATAGATAAAAATATATATATATATATATATATATATATATATATATATATATATATATATATATATATATATATATATATATATATATATATATATATATATAAAATCTTCCCAATTTGTTTGAATGAGTAGGCGTATCCAAACTTTTGGTCTGAACTATATATCTATCTACAGGACTGTCTCAGAAAATTAGAATATTGTGATTTTCTGTAATGTAATTACAAAAACAAAAATTTCATACATTCTGGATTCATTACAAATCAACTGAAATATTGCAAGCCTTTTATTATTTTAATATTGCTGATCATGGCTTACAGCTTAAGAAAACTCAAATATCCTATCTCAAAAAATTTGAATATTCTGGGAATCTTAATCTTAAACTGTAAGCCATAATCAGCAATATTAGAATAATAAAAGGCTTGCAATATTTCAGTTGATTTGTAATGAATCCAGAATGTATGACATTTTTGTTTTTTTTAATTGAATTACAGAAAATAAAGAACTTTATCACAATATTCAAATTTTCTGAGACACTCCTGTATATGTATATATCTATATATACAGTATATCTATATCTATATATATATATATATATGTCTGGTTAAGAACAGTTTGATAATTTTAGAAGTGAATGTGCCATCGTCATATGGAAAATGGCCCGTTCAGGCCCCTCCGGTCTACACACGCAGCACTGCTCAGCGCCGCCGTTTGGACAGAGGATGTGCAAGTATAAGCAGAAACTGGCATGAAAACAGCCAGCAAAGCAGGAAAAAGCGGCGTTAAATCAGTGGCTGATGGGATACAAGTGTAAAAACAAAAGGTGAAACAACTCATGTGGCGGCTGAAACTGTTGTGGTACAGTGTCACTGGTTTTGTCATCAAGACGGGACATGAACAGATTTGTTGTGCAGACAGAGAGAGTGAGAGACGGAGAGTTTAATCCCCTTCAGCAGGGAGGGGAGCAACAGGAGGGTAAGATAATACCAACAGCAGAGGCTTGGGGACCATGCGTGGTTACTGTGCGGTTGCCATGGCGCATAATCAACTGAAACTAAATGCTTTGGATGTCTGTGCTCTGTATTTGCCCATGGACCCCTCTTTTGGGTATTTCCCAACTAAATTGTTACATTTATTTGAACAGTTTGAAGTTCCTGAACCGAGTACAATTATCATTTGTACATTTGTGCAAAAAACTCCTCTCTGTACAGTAAAATAATACTTCCTCGACCCATCAGCGTCACTCAAGGAGTACAGTACTTACTTAGGCATACAGTAGATTCAAAATGTTCATAGTTCTTCGCTTGTCTTGTGGTTTTAACTGGAAGAACAGCACATTGTGTCGCTGCAGAGGGATCACATGACAGACAGCTTTAACTCACCGAGCTATTACAGTCCACAGCTATTAATACCCGGAAGGGCTACGCTCAAGAGTTCGAGGTGTAAATAGATGCAAGTCTACCGACGTAACTGAAACGTAAGGAGCTCAGAGGATGAGTTTCTATACGTGAAGAAGTGGCATTTCATACTACAGCAGGACATTATATGCCTATGCTTTGAGGGAATCAAGGGATGAAACATTTCATTTGTTATTCTGCAAACGCTACACTTGCAGGGATGTCCAGCGTCGGTCCTGGAGGGCCGCTGTCCTGCATGTTGTATGTTTCCCTGTTTCCACACACCTAGGGTTAGGGTTAGGGTTAGGGTTAATAAATGCTCGTCTTCAGGTCTAAATATCTCTGTTAGTGACACGTGTCTGTCAGGGTGAGTTCAAGCATGGAAACATCTAATACCTGTAGGACAACGGCCCTCGAGGACCGACGGTGGACACCCCTGCACTTAGACTTGTAGTTCTCGTGTGGTCTTGGTCTTGTCTCAGACTCGGATAATTGAGATGGCGTTGCACACCAAGGTGACAAAATCTTGTAATCACCAGTTCTTCAGTATAATCTGGCTACTATAATGGTAAATAATGTATTTCAAATGGATAATTGTATCTTTAATATTTAAAATGCACGTTTCATTTACAAATTAAGTACAATTTAAATCAGTAACATTTACTATTCATTACTTTTCTGAGGTTGGAGGCTGGTTATGCTGTTAGAGAACTTTGGGACTAGTTAGGCGTCGTGTCAATCCTTAAAAAAGCACCACAGTCAATCCTCCAATAGTGTAGAAATAGCGGTAGTGCAGTCGCCACACATATCTGATCTCAGCTGATGGATGGAAACATTTATAGTGAGTTCAACGTCATCATCCACTTCTCTGTGTTATTGTGCTGCAGTTGAATACAAGCTCATATGGAAACTAGCTGAACCAGGATGGTGCTGATGTTCTACAACTCACACAAGTTGGTGATTAAGTAATTTATTTGGTCGATCAGTTTCCATTGATAAATACTTAGCATTTCATTTCCTTTTGTAGGAAAGAAATAATAAAAGGAAGTAAGGAATAAACCGACCAAAAGGTGTAGGCTGAAGCCTAAGCTTATTATGCCTACCCTTTTCAACTTTGTTTGCTTCATAGTACTACTACTGTACTAATACAACAAGGACAAACAATCTACAACAAAAAAAACAATGCAACAAACAATGCAGTTGATTAAATAACTAGGTTTCTTTTTGGTATCGGTCTTGAGCTGAACTTGTCTTGATACTCTGTGATGTAGTAGTGTCTTGGTCTCAGTTTAGGCAGTCTTGACTACAAGTCTACCTGCAATACAGGGTCATCAACATTCTCCACACGTCGTCTACAGGTCAAGACTGTTCAGAACCCGTCTCCTCTGCTTCCTCGCACGTCTTTGTCACGTGTAAATCTGGTTTTGCATTGTCTTGTTGGAAAATATGTGGATGTCCCTGGAAAAGATGTTTTTGTCCCCAAATCCCGTTGGGCCTCTCTGTAATGATGCTCCATCATGGGAGTGTAAACCGATCCTGAACCGGGTTTCTGGACCTGCTGATGGCGGTCTGGGACACTCAGCCGTTCATGCACGCTGCTTTTATGCATCTTGACCACGTCTGTTTGAATTAAGCATCATCATTTCTCTCCTTCACCTTCTCTTTAGGACTGTCTCTAGATTGTGTTGCAGACATGGATATATACCGTATTTTCTGGACTATAAGCCGCTTCTTTTTTCATAGGTTTTGAACCGTGCGGGCCGTGCGGCTTATACAAAGGTTTCTATTCTGTGGATTTTTCTTCCACCGCTCGGGCGCTCTAACCGGAATTAGAATAAAAACTAAGACAGAATAAATGTAAAGAAGAATACGCTACTTCTTCTTTAGCAGATAGAAGTAGGTAGAAGCAGATTTCAAACAGATAAATAGTTATTTTCCTGGTTCTGTCCCGTTTTAATCAGCAAAGTTGCTTCCGTGTTAAAAGACACTGTTAGGAAAGGATCTATTTAGGTACAAACATGTACATCATTTACAGTTCAAAATGGTTCTGTATATGTAGTAAATATCTAATCTAACAACATAAATATCTGCGGCTTGCATATCTTTTTTTTTAAACAGAGCGGATGCGGCTTGTATATCTTTTTTTTATTATTTTTTTAAAAATAGAGCGGATGCGGCTTATATGCAGGTGCGGCTTATAGTCCAGAAAGTACGGTATTAGGTATATTAAACAAGACAAATTTGGTTGATTTAACTGTCAGAACCGCTGGGGTTTGTGTGTCCTGGTATTCTGATTTCTTTTCTCCTGTTTCTCCAGACTGGCAGCCATGCTGACCAGCTTTATAGAAGGTCTCCTCTGCTGCCTCACCTCCAAGTCGGTCAACGCCGTGGTTCCCGTGGAAAGCTCCGAGTCTGCAGATGGCTACGAGTTCGTGGAGGTGAAACCGGGCCGGGTCCTGCGGGTTCGGCACATCATCCCGGACCGGGCGCTGGTGGAGGAGCCGTCCCAGGGCGGGAGCGTGAGCTGCAAGAGGAAGATCACGGTGTACCGTAACGGACAGCTCTTCATCGAGAACCTGGGCGAGAGGGCGAGTGCAGAGCTCAAGACCTGTCAGAACGGAGACACCGAGCCCAACAGCACCGTCGAGGTCGAGCTGACGGACTCCCGCAACTCCTCGCCCCCCGTGAGCGTCCCGGGAAACAACGGGGCGTCTGAGAAAGGAGGCGCCGGCGAGGCCCCTGCTGCGGGCCTGGCGGACCCGTCCCAGCAGCCCCGGCGGCGCCGGCGGAAGCCCAAGCGCTCGGTGGTGATCGACTGCGAGAGGAAGATCTCCGGCTGCAAGGGCACGCATGCAGACGTGGCCCTGTTCTTCATCCACGGGGTGGGCGGCTCCCTGGACATCTGGGGGAGCCAGCTGGACTTCTTCTCACGGCTGGGCTACGAGGTCATCGCCCCTGACCTGGCGGGCCACGGCGCCAGCTCCGCCCCGCAGATCGCTGCTGCCTACACCTTCTACGCCCTGGCGGAGGACATGAGGCTCATCTTCAAGAGATACGCACGGAGGAGGAACATCCTCGTGGGACATTCCTACGGGTAAATCTGAGATTACAACATTCAGAAAGACTAGAGCAGGTTGAACATGTCACGCCTCTTTTTTTTAAATTTTTTTTACTCGAATTGTGAAAATAAATAAATATAGGGTGGGCCATGTATGAGTGGGATTAGATTAGGGCTGGGCAATATATCGAATATACTTGATGTATCGCGGCTTCTACTCTGTGCGATGTACAAAATGACTATATCGTGAATATTCAAGTATACATTGTCACGCATTTGCTTTTAGCTGCGGGCATTAAATTGCAGGCTTTTCTCACTCTTTCTCGCCTCGTCTCTCCTTCTCAGAGAGATAAAACAAACGCACCTACTTACATACGTCAGTCACGTGCGTTTGACTAAGTTGTGATTTCCCCCTTTTTGCATGAAAGTTTAAAATTAGCATATATGAATGCAGTATGAACAAGAATGTTTTAATGTAGACATATAGAATCATCATACTGGTGTGATTGTAGCATCAAAGTGTTAATTCAAGGCTAAGGCAAAATATCGAGATATATATCGTGTATTGTGACATCGCCTGAAAATATCGAGATATTAATAAAAGGCCATATCGCCCAGCCCTAGATTAGATCATATAAATAAATAAATAATAATTAATTAATTAATTAATAAATAAAGTAAAAGAAGGGGGTCATTTAAATAAGTAACGTAAAATATAATAATAAATATCTACAGGACTGTCTCAGAAAATTTGAATATTGTGATTTTCTGTAATGCAATTACAAAAACAAAAATGTCATACATTCTGGATTCATTACAAATCAACTGAAATATTGCAAGCCTTTTTATTATTTTAATATTGCTGATTATGGCTTATAGTTTAAGATTAAGATTCCCAGAATATTCTAATTTTTTGAGATAGGATATTTGAGTTTTCTTAAGCTGTAAGCCATGATGGGCAATATTAAAATAATAAAAGGCTTGCAATATTTCAGTTGATTTGTAATGAATCCAGAATGTATGACATTTTTCTTTTTGTAATTGCATTACAGAAAATCACAATATTCTAATTTTCTGAGACAGTCCTGTATCAACATCACAATACTCTTTGAACATACAAAGCAGTAATAATGGCAATCTATACAGAAATACACATATTCATTCAGAAAAGTAAAATAAGTAACCATATTCTTTTTTTTTCTCTACTTTTTCGCCTCTTTTTATTAGCACGTGCCACTAAAAATGTTGTAATGTCATATCTTCCAGTCCATTTTTCTGACCAGCCTGCACCTTTACTTCCCCAGTGTGTCGTTCTGCACCTTCCTGGCCCACGAGTTTCCAGACCAGATTCACAAGATGGTGATGATCAACGGCGGGGGTCCCACGGCTCTGGAGCCCAGTCTCCTGTCCATCTTCAACCTCCCCACCTGCGTGCTCCACTGCCTGTCGCCACTGCTGGCCTGGAGCTTTCTCAAGTACGACACCTCTGTCCTCTGTCTTTCTAACTTCAAAGTAAAAACATCTGAGAGAGTTTTATTATAGCTCTGAAGTCCTGAGTTTATCTGTTTTTTAGATGCAAAGATAAAAAGTTAGCGTTTCAATGTCCTGAATTCAAAAGGCTTCATATTCAAATGCTGCTGGTCGCTACACGCTGCCTCCTTTTTTTTTTTTCTTCTTCTTTAGTTGCTTTATAACCCCGGCTACTTTGAAGGCTCAAACTAATTTAAATAGTGAAAGAAACAAACTTCAAACAAGACCAGAAAGCAGGACATTTAAGGATTCCTCAGTAATATCGTCAGGTTTTCAAGCACCAGGGGGAAACAAGCACAGACGTGACTAAAGTAAGGTTTAATAAAGAATCAAGCAGAGACACGTGTGTAGACCATGGATGTATTATTTAAACGGTGTAGACTGAACCTACAAGACATGTGGACCAAACAATACGACATACAGGACTTTCTCAGAAAATTAGAATATTGTAATAAAGTCCTTTATTTTCTGTAATGCAAAAATGTCATACATTCTGGATTCATTACAAATCAACTGAAATATTGCAAGCCTTTTATTATTTTAATATTGCTGATCATGGCTTAAAGCTTAAGAAAACTCAAATATCCTATCTCAAAAAATTTGAATATTCTGGGAATCTTAATCTTAAAATAAGATGACATTTTTTTTTTAAATTGCATTACAGAAAATGAAGAACTTTATCACAATATTCTAATTTTCTGAGACCTGTACATGGTGCAGGGTATAAGTGGGCATGAGACCAGAAACAGATGGAGGTGATGAGGGCACGGGTGCAGTCCATGATGAGAACTGAGGAATGCTGGGAGTTGTAGTGTCAGAACCGGCGAAGGCTGGCGATGCTGACTGTGGTAGTGTGGGAGGAGCCAGCATGACAAATATCCTCTTAAAGTCTGTGTTCTTTAGTAGTTAATGTTGCAGGTTTCTGTGATTGTGTTTCTACATTTCTATTCCCATTTCGTAAAAAAAAAAAGTTATTTTTCTGCATTGATAAGAACATTTATTTGGATGCACCTGGGTCTACAAATACTCATTCAGGTTTGCAGGTTACTGTGACATCACAGACCCAGATCACAGTTAAATGATCAACCCTCCTCATCTTTACCTCCCTCACTTTCTCTCAAATTTCATTGATAGCTCAAGAAATCATATCAGCTTTTAAACAATAGGCATAATATGTGTTCTGAGGATGAAAAAAGTTATTTTTTATTGTTGGAAGTTGTATCTGAACAATATTAAGACCTTACAGAAGAGGTTTAGGGTCACTGAAGAAAAAAAAATGGTCAGATTCTGACTTTAATTTCAGAATACTGACTTTTTTCAGAAACATAAAACAAAAGAAAAAATTTAAGGAGGATTTTTTTTTCTCCCATTTCTACAATTTCTTTTTCTCAGAATGCCATTTTCTTTTCTTCGGTGGCTCTAATCCTCTTCCGTAAGACCCACTACGGTTAGATGATTACATTTTGTTTGCAGGGCTCCAGCATATATCTGTTCTCACACTGACGTCCTCTCCTCTGCGCCTGCAGGGCCGGCTTCGCTCGGCAGGGAGCCAAGGAGAAGCAGTTGCTGAAAGAGAACAATGCCTTCAATGTGTCACCCTTCGTGTTGCGCGCCATGATGAGCGGGCAGTACTGGCCTGAGGGGGACGAGGTTTACCACGCCGAGCTCACGGTCCCCATCCTGCTGGTTCACGGCATGCACGACAAGTTCGTCCCCGTGGAAGAGGACCAGCGCATGGCAGAGGTGAGTGGCTTCACTAAAGGTGCCCAGAGCCCAGAGAGGTGAATACTGCACTCAGTGTCGAGAACGAGGGTGGTGAAAGACAAATATGATTTTAAAACATTAGAAAATGCAATAAATCTATTTTATCTATCTAAAGTGGAGAGGGAGCCGTTGAAGTGATGCCAGAACTCATATCTAAAGAAATACTACTACTACTACTAATAATACATTTCATTTATTTAAGGCGCCTTTCAGGGCACTCAAGGTCACCTTTACAGTGCACACAACATCGGTTAAAAGAGCAAAAGAGGACAACAATATAAATACCAGAAATCATCAGTAGCCTAGAGGGGGAGAAATTAAAGTGAGGCCAGTTTGAACAGTATACTATTACAACCGTGTGGTTAGAAGAGCATCTGTTACGTCTTTACTTTGTCCAGCAGTCTTAACATACTCGTCTGAAAACAGAACTAATCCTTTTATTTGAGTTTTTTTAGTCAAGAATCACACAGAAATCTTTAACAAAGAGATGAGTAAACGACCCCAAAGGGACACGAGCGGCAGCACAGACTTCCAACTGATCTGAGCAACCAAACAACAATTTTTATCCTGCTTTCAGAGAAAATGAAAGTTCTGCAGTTGTCATAGGCCATTTCATCAAGGAACCTCTTCATCAAGGGCCGGAGTGATTTGAAAACATGAAACTTTATGGGTAAATATAATTGGATACTGTCAACAAACAGTGAAAAGAGAAATTAAGCAGTTAAACATCAACCCCAAAGAAAGTATTGGGCCCATACTGGACCCCTGGGGTACTCCACAGATCTGGACAGAAAAACTCCCGTCACTTAGATAAGACTCGATCAACGGCTTTTCCATTAATGCAAACATACTTTTAAAAGCACTAAACCAGCCAACAGCTTAGGTGATTCAAAAGTTAAGAGAAGAGCATTAAAACATTCTTAAAAGGACCATTTCAGACCCGTGATGAGGCTTAAAATGAGACTGAAACGTAAAACCAGTCATACCAACAGATGTTTGGAGAAGAGGACCAAACCTCAACGTTGGTTCCTTGAATTAAACTGAATTTCTATCTTGTTTATTATCATGAAAATGTAACTTGATGTATTAAAATGTGTAAATACCGTATTTTCTGGACTATAAGCCGCACCTGTATATAAGCCGCATCTGCTCTATTTTTAAAAAAAAGATATGCAAGCCGCAAATATTTATGTTGTTAGATTAGATATTTACTACATGTACAGAACCATTTTGAACTGTAAATGATGTACATGTTTGTACCTAAATAGATCCTTTCCTAAAAGTGTCTTTTAACACGGCAGCAACTTTGCTGATTAAAACTGGACAGAACCAAGAGAAAATAACCGGTATTTATTTATCCATTTATCTGTTTGAAATCTGCTTCTACTTCTATCTGCTAAAGAAGAAGCAGCGTATTCTTCTTTGCATTTATTTTGTCTTAGTTTTTATTCTAATTCCGGTTAGAGCGCCCCGAGCGGAGGAAGAAAAATCCACAGAATAGCCGCACCTTTGTATAAGCTGCATGGTTGAAAACCTATGAAAAAAGTAGCGGCTTATAGTCCAGAAAATACGGTAATATTTTATCACTGGTTTGTTGATGGGATGAAAATCTAGCCTGCTTCTTTTTCTTCTTGGTTACTGTTTTGCTCTTTGGCAGATCCTCCTGATGGCCTTCCTGAAGGTTTTGGAGGACGGCAGTCACATGGTCATGATGGAGTGTCCGGATATTGTCAACACACTCTTGCATGAGTTCTTCCTGTGGGAACCAGTAACCCCTCCACCACCAAAGAAAGAGTCGAAAGCCCGTCCAGAGACCGCCAAAGCTCAAACCGAGGACAGCCGGGCCGTATCTGAGACGGCCAAGGTTCGACCTGCAACTGCCAGGCAAACCTGATCAAACTGAGGAGGAGCCAGAAAATAAAACGAGCAAATGTTAAAAACTGATTCAGACTACAACTGAAACAGTGGCTGTTACACTACATCCTGTCTGGGCTCGCGCTTCCTGATGAAAGAGGCCGGGTTGAGCCGTAAATCCACAGAGAGTTGGATCCGTGGATGCTCAGCGTCGGTTTCTGTACATGAGCCACAGAGCCGAAGGAAAGGGATTTCTGTCTAGCAAGAGTAAGATGGTTCGTTCTCAAGCTTGTGGTCAATGGATGATCTGGTTGTGCCTTGGATGGGTTTTTGTTAAAAACAAGAAACGGCATCTCACAGACGAAGAGGCGATGGTTAGCATCACTAGTAGCCCCGAGGAAGAAGTGAGAAACTGGGGTAAATCTGACTATAAGGTCCAACATTTGGAGTCTACTCTCATGGAAAGTGGCGGGGTGGTAACTGACACATCCCCACATAGCACTTGTAGTACTTCATGTGGGCCGGCCGGAGCTGGGAGAGGCCTGGACGTTTCCCACATCCCTGCACGCTGTGCAGAGCGTGGATGAATGCATGTAAGCTGGAGTGTGTTTTCTACTGTTCGCACCTCGTGTGAAGGTGTTTTTCTAAAAGGACTTTTTTAGATACCGTATCTTTTAATGACGACAGCAGCGACAACAGTTGGAAGGTTTTTTTATTCAAAATTAAATGTAACTTTGACCAATTCATGACTTGTGCACAGTGTGTCAGAATCGTACAAAATAAGAGGTTTTAACGCTGTTGCATGCTTAAATTATAGGCTTCAGGTATAGCGGCTTGTTTTATTGAACAGAAATGCATAAAAACAAGTTAAATGGTCCATTTTGATATGACTTGTTAAGCTGGAAAGGCAGAAATAATAATGATAAATGAAGTCTGATCAGAACAGAGTGAAAGTAAAGCTGCTGCTTGCAGGAAGTCCTTCAGTGGAGCGTGTGCAGCTAAATCAGCTGAAGGCTCAGCACTGAAGCACAACGTTATCTGAAGATCACAAATCACACAAAGATGCTGAAACTTTAAAAACTACGAGAAGTAAAACAGCTAACGTGGTGCACGTATCTAAGCCAAACTAAGAGTACCAAGTATTTGATTAATTTGTTTGTGCGACGCTTTCCGACGAGACGCTAAGGACGTTTTACCTGCTTTACATCCATCAACCCCCCCAGAATACAGCAAAGAAAGAAAATCCAAAATAAGATTTAACTTTTTATTTGGCTACATTTTCATCCATTGGACAAATTTCAGAACACTTATGATACAAAAATAGCCTTAATGTAACTATAACTAACTGTGAACATTTCTTGATGACATCCGTTTGTTTTCCTGCAGACGTGCACGTTTTTGTTTCCATTGAAAAATGTGTGAAATTTTGTGCTTGAAGCTATTTTTACCTCTGAGTTGTTTTTTTTTTTTTTTTTTTTTTTTCCAAATTATATAAAATTAGGACTTTCCTCTTCAGCATCACTTACATGTATATTAGAGGATACTTTACGTTTGTATTTACAAGTTTTGGAAGCAGTCGTCCCAATCCAAGTAACCCTCTGGATAGGATATATTGTAAAATCTGTCCTTCTTTAAAATCATAGTCAGCCCTTGAAAACCTCACAATGAAACATGACTATTTTCGGTGCGCAATTGCGAAATTTGCAATTAAAAAACCCCCACTGTGTTGTCACATGACCTCCCCTCTAAGCAAAGTACTATCTAGTATTTCCACCTGAAGCTCTGAAACTACAAAGCCAACAGTGCAGCATAGAAAGTTCATCATTCCTATAGTTTATTGTGAACGTCTGTACAGTAGCTCCATGGAGCCGCTTTAGCAGGATAAATAACACGCTGGGACTGTTTTTGTTTGTTGTTTTGAGTTTTTCCTCCTGACAGCTCCGATTACATGTGTATATCTTTGCATTCTTGTTGGTCGTACACTTGTTCAGGTCTCTGTATCATTCTCAGTCCTCATAGGTTGTTTATTTTTTCACAAAGAAGTTAAATGTGTGCAGCTGAACGTGTAGGCGATCACATGTTTCCCTCACTTAGTATTTCATATTTTTGTACATAGAGGACACTTTTTATACTCGGTTATTTAGAGTCTTTGGCACAGAACCGGTTGTTTTCAGCTTTGTTCAGAAAAGTGCAGCTGACTCTATAAATGTCCAAAACTCGTGTGTCTTATGTTTTGTAACTGTTTGCCTTTGACAGTGACTGCTGATTTCAGAAGAATTACTTTGTCAAAATAACTGCCTACTTCTTTTTCTACATTTTTAGAAATTCATTTTTATTCATTAGCCAAAGTAGAAAAACAATGAATTTGAGTTTTTTTGTCGTCTCTTTGACAATCATATACATGCACTCACACAAACACTTGGTAGTCGTACGTATGTTTAAAACAAATCCAGCCTCATAAAGGTGAAATTATTATAATAAAATAAAGTTCTTTGCATAAATTAAATTATTTTGTAATTATATTTTAATCAAAAGGCATTACATGATCAATTTTGAACTTAAAAGCTCATTTAGATCTATCAGATATATATAAAAGTAACTTTGGCAAGTGTGTACAGTATTTAGGAAAAAAAACAACATCATATGAACTTAATCAAATGCAACACCAACTTAGATTAAGTTACAAAATAACTTATCTATTTTATATTGAAAACTTTTAGATGTCTGTCACTATACAATGGATCCAAGGCCGTTAGTTTGACTACAGCAGTTCTGGTAAAATTTTACTAAAAAGGAATGCAAGCTGCCTCCTTTCACATTTATTTCAAAAGAATATTCATAACTTAAAGGCATGAAATCATATTTTTGCAGCGTGTTATCAATGTGTGATCAAATTCCTTGAGATATGTCCACCAAACTCACACCATGTTAAAATGTTTGTCTTTACATTCATAAGGTAAATCAAAAAATAAAATAAAAAGCATTTCAAAGAAGCATTTATTACCACAAATAAAAGGCCCTCCCCAGGCTCAGACCTCCAGAGTGACAGTGGGGCCGTTGCTGTCCTGGTCAGGTGTCATGGACTCTTTTGTTTCCTTCTCGCCTCCGTCCCCCCCGGCAGCCTTGTTCTCTGGCGCCGCCTGCTGGTCGCTGCTGGTAGTGCTGGCTGGCTGCTCGGATTCCTCCTCCGCTGCTGCAGCTGCAGCTCCGGTTTCACTCACTATCTGAACGGAGTCGGCTGCTGCGACCTGCACTGGTTTCACTTCCCCGTTCTGCACTGGGAAAGTGCTCTCCAGAGCGTTGTACAAGAACTGGTACTGCTCCTTTTAGAGACACAGAGATTTAAGGGGAAACAAGAGGTCATGACTGAATCGTGGACATTTGCAACTTTTGCCTTAAAAGGGTTAGGGTTAGTGTTGTTTAAATGCCCTTGAAAAGTCCTGATCTCTTGGTATTACTATATTATACCATTTAATTTGCTAATTATTTTTGTCGGACAAGAGTTTTTAGGTTTTTTTAAATACCTAAACACATTCCACATTATTTAATACAGAAAATGTGGGGAAAAAAGATCATTAGTTGTTGTAATTAGGATTCTTTTTGGATTAAACACTATAATTTTCCCTGTGCAACATTTTTTCACAGAGCCAATCAGATCAATTCATTTCAAAATTGTCATATTCGATACATGAAGGAGACCTTTGCACCATCCCCATAATGAAAAATAACTAGTAATAAATACTTTTATACCATAAATAATGGAAACATTGAAAAAAATAAATAAACAGAATGATCCATTGTGCTCCAAATGATGAAAACGCCATTATTTCAGGCAACAATAGATGTTTCGGCGATTCCTTTCACCTTCATCAGTCACAAGAAGGCGTGAGTCACCTGTCAGATTTGACAGGTGAGTCAAGGCTGATGAAGGCGAAAGGAATCGCCGAAACATGTCAGGTATTTAAGAAAAGAATAGCAAATTAAATTGTAAAGCCATGGACAAAATGGACTTTATTAAATTATATATTATACCATGCATATAAATAAGCATTAAAGCAGCATCTCTGTTGATGCCTTCAGGGCTGACGTGTTTTCTCACCAAGTTGGAGAGCATGCCCTGCCGCTCCTTGCGCAGAACTTTGACCACTTGGAAGACGTCCACCAGCTTCTCCGTCTCAGCGCTGTCTATCAAGTTCCACAGCGCACAGAAAACCCCCGAACGGGTCGAGCCGTTACTGAGGAGACAAGAATGCAGAAATCCTGTCAATCAAGCACTTCCACTTGGAGCTGCAGCATCCAAGTACTGCATTACACCAGTCGTGTTATAGTATTATGTTTAATTTCATTCAGGACGTAAAGGACTGTCTCAGAAAATTAGAATATTGTGATAAAGTTCTTTATTTTCTGTAATGCAATTAAAAAAACAAAAATGTCATACATTCTGGATTCATTACAAATCAACTGAAATATTGCAACCCTTTTATTATTTTAATATTGCTGATTATGGCTTACAGTTTAAGATTAAGATTCCAAGAATATTCTAATTTTTGGAGATAGGATATTGGAGTTTTCTTAAGCTGTAAGCCATGATCAGCAATATTAAAATAATAAAAGGCTTGCAATATTTCAGTTGATTTGTAATGAATCCAGAATGTATGACATTTCTGTTTTTGTAATTGCATTACAGAAAATCACAATATTCAAATTTTCTGAGACAGTCCTGTATTTATATATCCTGAAACAGGTGAAACTCCCAAAAATGTGATAATATGTTGCTATAATGGTTATGATGCCAAAAGTCCGGAAAAGTGAGTAATTCCTGCAGAAAATGCATAATGTCCCTTTAATATGTCAGCACTGAAGAGGTTTGTCTTACTTGCAGTGGACCACAACGGGCACGTTCTTCTGTGATCTGCTGCTGCCGCAGTCGCGCTTAATGTCCTTGATCATATCTGCGAAATCTTTAGGTTTCTCCGGCAGCTCCTTGGCGTCCCACTTCAGGAACTGGAAGTGTTTGACCGTCCGACGCTCCGTCTTCTGTGGATGGGAGAAAAAGCAGCTCGGTAATCCCGGACCGACCAGTGACGTGACGGCGTTGGGGCGTTGAGGTTTTGCGTTACCTTGACGTGACGGATCAGCATGGTGCGAGTGATGACCGCAGGCGAGTCGTCGGTGCTCTGAACCTCCACCTCGATGTCCCCAAAGGTCTTCTTGTCTTCGTCCCAGTACAGCGAGTCGTGGTCCTGTCAGAGCCAGAGAACACCAGGATGTTGACCCCACGTGACCCCAGGGAGGTACGCGGGAGAGAGACGGCATGGTTACGCACCTCGTCTCCCTCGCTGCCGCCTGAAAGCATGACGATGGCCGACGCTTTCTTCTGGTAAACCATGGTCCAGAAGTCGCCCACGGTGTCTGGCAGCGGCGTCTGTGCAGCAATCAGGGCATGCAGCCCCCAGTAGCCCTGAGAGGATGAAACAAGACACTACTGCAGGAAAAATGTAACACATTCAGTCACTTGTGGGAATTAATGTACAGTAGATAAAATAACACTACCTATGATAGGAGTTCTGATAATGATTTTCACATTAAACTATCAATGTTGTTTGGTCTAGAGCAGGGGTCGGCAACCCAAAATGCTGAAAGAGCCATATTGGACCAAAAACACAAAAAACTAATATGTCTGGAGCCGCAAAAAATGAAAAGTCACAAAAACACATGCTGCATGTATCTATATTAGTTATACCTGGGGGAAGATTTTTTTTTCATTATGCACTTCGAGAAAAAAGACGAAATGTCAAGAAAAAAGTTGAAATGTCAAAATTAATGTTGAAGTACAATCTCGAGAAAAAAGTCGAAATGTCGAGGAAAAAGTCGAAATGTTGAGAATAGAGTCAAAATGTTGAGAATTAATATTAGTTGTAGTTGAGAGATTAATATTGAAGTATTGTTTATGTAATAATTGCTCGGGGGTCATGTTCTGGGTCTCTGGAAAGATCCTAGAGGCAACATTTGTTGTATTAGACGCTATACTAATAAAATTGAATTGAAGTACAATCTCTAGAAAAAAGTCAATGTCGAGAAAAAAGTCTAAATGTTGAGATTAAAAAGGAAAGGAAAAAGGAAGAAAAAAAGAGAAAAAAGGAAGAAAAAAAGAGAAAAAAAAAAAGAAGATTTTTTTTGGAAAAAGCTCCAGGGAGCCACCAGGGCGGCGCTAAAGAGACACATGCGGCTCTAGAGCCGCGAGTTGCCGACCCCTGATCTAGAGACGAAAAGACAGGAGGCAGAGCTGGAGGTAGCGGAGATGAAGATGCTGAGGTTCTCTATACATACCTATAAAGTAAATTTAATATCCCATTTTAGAGATATTTATCTGTTGTTTTTTTTTTTTTTTTGCAGAAATGTATTCTCTCTCAATACATCCATCCATCTGATTTGTTGTTCCGAGTTTGTTCCCGTTGTCGCCACTAACCTGCGAGAACTGCCGCCCAGGCTGCAGCAAGCAGTTCTCGCGAGGTTAGTGACAATTCAGTTTGCAGTTTAAAAATTATTATATTATAAAACGGAAAATTTATGGGAAAATACTAATACGGGTGGACAGCGGGAAAGAGGGGTAGAATACGGTAGTTTCCCGGCCAAAACGTGAGAGTTGACAGGTATGTCTCTATAGGAGTGACCAGATTAGATAGGATCAGGAATGAGAACATCCGAGGGACAGCACATGTTAGAAGCTTTGGAGATAAAGTCAGGGAGCCCAGACTGAGATGGTTCGGACACGTCCAGAGGAGAGATAGTGAATATATTGGTAGAAGGATGCTGAGTTTTGAACTGCCAGGCAGGAGGCCCAGAGGAAGACCAAAGAGGAGGTTTATAGATGTACTGAAAGAGGACATGAAGGTAGTTGGGGTAAGAGAAGAGGATGCAGAAGACATGGAGGCAACTGATTCGCTGTGGCGACCCCTGAAGGGAAAAGCCGAAAGGAAAAGAAGAAGAAACTATAATTTTGAGGACTAACAAACATGTCATACATGAATGTGGGAGGCATTGATGTATTTTATGTCTTCGTCCTCTTCATCTGACGACTCCTCCTCGTCCTCGTCGTGCTCGCTGTCTAGACTGAACCCCTCGTCGAGCTTCAGGCGCACCCGGTTGTAGTCGTCTGAGGTGCAGGTCACAAGTGCAGTTCAACAAACGGGCTCAGTATTTCCTCTGCATACGTGCCGAGGTGACGGCGACGCTGCTACTCACACGGGACGGCGGACGAAGAGCGATTCCTCTTCTTGTTCTCTGCTGTGATGCCGGTGTTGAAAGTCCTCCAGCTTTTGAAGGACGGCAGTCTCTGCACGGGAAAACAGGGATTATTCAGAATGTTAAGTCTTAACTTATTATTTCAAGTCCGTTAACTTATTATTACGTTTTTACTTCTTCCTACTCCTTTTCGAGCATGTTAATTATGATGGATGCATGTTTTTATTTATATTTTTGTTTTTTTTGGTTTTCTTATTTACATTTATTTATTATTGATTATTATTGTTTTGTTTTGTATTCACTACTATGTTCGAAATACAAATTTCAATTGAATTCAATTCAATTTCAAATCTGTTAACTTAATTATTTCAAGTTTTTTCCATATCAATTAATACAGAAAATGTGGGAAAAAAGATCATTAATAGTTGTAATTAGTACTTTTTTGGGTTAAACACTATCATTTTCCCTGTGCAACATCTTTCACAGAGCCAATCAGATCAATTCATTTCAAAATTGTCATTCAATACATGAAGGAGACCTCTGAACCATCCCCATAATAAAAAATAATTAGTAATAAATACTTTTATACCATAAATAATGGAAACATTGAAAAAAATAAATAAACAGAATGACCCATTGTGCTAAAAATGATGAAAACACTATTATTTCAGGCATCAAAGGATTATATCACATTAAACTGGTTCGTATTAAACATTTGATCAAATCAGATGTTATCTTTAGGTCCCAAATCTCTCAAACATCCAAATGTGTCAGAAATAGTGGGTGATAAATGTCCGTACCTCAAACTCCTCCTCCATCAAGGTGGGTTCGCTGTCTGCGTTGCTCTGCTTGAGTGTGCTCAGAGTGCCGTGCAGCTCGGACAGGGCGATCTCCGTCTCCCCGAACTGGTTGTGCTCCAGCAGCGCCTGGTGGATCAGGATGTACTGGGCCTGCGAGGAGAAACATGCTTTACAAATTTGCACAATTTATCAAAATAAATGATTGAGGTTGAAGTCCTTTAACAGCAATGTTCTCAACACACACACACAGGCAGGGGTTTACCTCTACTTGAACCATGAGACACCTCTGTCTGCGGAGTCGGACGATGTAACCGTAGATGTCCATCCTGCCCTCCGCCTCCAGACCCTCCATCATGGCATCGATGCCGATGTAGGTGCCCGTCCTGCCGACTCCCGCACTGCACGAGACAACAGCCAAAAATAGTTTTTTTCATTTTGCTGGAACTTGAAGGTAAAGTTGCTTTCGTCAATGAAAATTATGACTAAAAAATAAAAACCTGAGGAAAACGAGACGAGACGCAACGAAAATAATGGTCATGTGACGAAAACGATAATTAAATATATAATGCAATATCCTAGACCAGGGGTGGGCAACCCAAGATGTTGAAAGAGCCATATTGGACCAAGAACACAAAAAACAAATATGTCTGGAGCCACAAAAAATGAAAAGTCTTGTATAAGCCTTAGAATGAAGACAAATGGCGAAAGGCGAAATGTCGAGAAAAAAGTCGAAATGTTGAGAAAAAAGTTGAAATGTCGAGAAAAAAGTCAAAATTTAGAGAAAAAGGTCGAAATGTCAAGATTAATGTTGAAGTATAATCTCGAGAAAAAAGTCAAAATGTTGAGAAAAAAGTTGAAATGTCGTGAAAAAAGTAAAAATTTTGAGAAAAAGGTTGAAATGTCGAGATTAATGTTGAAGTACAATTTTGAGAAAAAAGTCAAAATGTCGAGATTAAAAAGGAAAGGAAAAAGGAAGAAAAAAGGAGAAAAAAGAAAAAAGAAGAAAAAAAGAGAAAAAAAGGAAAAAAGAGAAAGAAAGAACAAAAGAGGAAAAAAAGAAGAAAGAAAAGGGAAAAAAAGGTAAAACATTTTCTAAAAAGCTCCAGGAGCCTCTAGGGCGATGCTAAAGAGCCGCGGGTTGCCGAACCCCGTCCTAGATGAATAAAAACGAGACTAAAATGTAGATTACAAAATAAAAACTATGCTAAAATGTGTCTTCATTTTTGTTGACCAAAACGAGATGAAATGTTATAACGAAGTTCCTTAATATACAAGTTGTTTCCTCTCATTTAGTCTTTAAGCCAGTTTAGTCTTTAGATCTTCGGACACACTTTCCTACATAGACGTGGAAAAGAAAACCGAATGTGTCATCGAAAAAGAAAAAGATGCATGGGGAGAAATGCGGAAAAAGAAAAAGATGGGGAGAAATGCGGAAAAATAAATATGTTGTAAACTCAAATTAGAGTCTTCTATATCTGGAATGAATGTATTCTTGAGTCTATAAGGTAACAATAATATAATAATAAGATAACCTTGTTTGTATTGTAAAATGGGTTTTGGCTAAATACAATCTTTGACTAAAACTAGACTAAAATGGTCCTAGACAATTCCGACTAAAATAAGACTAAAATGCTCAGACTTTTAGTCGACTGAAACTTGACACGACTAAAAGGAGAATGAACGTGAGTGACTCAAACTAGTAAAAACTTAAATCATAGCTTGACCCAAAGACTAGACTTAAACTAAAATTGAAACAGGCTGACAAAAACAACACTTCTTCAAGGAGACAAATGACAGCGGCTCCCTGACACCTTAATGGAACGTCTTTGATATATCTTGGTGAAAATGACTTCACAACTCTCTACACCTCCCACATCAGAGGTGCAGATAAAGATTGGGATCTGGATCATTTTCCTCAGGTTTGGGTCTGTGATGTCACAGTATCTTGCAAACGTTTCCATAAATGTCCCATTTACTGGTGCAGAACAGCATTAATGAAGAAAGCCTGAAATAACCCGATGTGCCCTCAACTTTTCAAATTACATTCTTGAGTTTGTTTTAGTTTTAAACACCAGCTCTGTCATTCAGGAGGGCTTCATTTAAAGCATTTCATTTCTCCTGAAATCCTTGAATGATCATTTATGAAGACGGTTAAACTTGGATGTAATTCATTTGATCAAGAAAGTGGATGTAAATAGGAAAATACATGTTGTTAGGGGTTTAGAGGTCAACAAATGTAGAGACTGACAGGAAACTAGTGTGAAATTCTTCTCAGAAAATACCTAAATGAGAGTGTTTAATGAGATGTTGTACGTGCCTGCAGTGAACAACGATGGGGCCGCTGAAGAAATTGTTGAAAGCATTGACCCTCCGCCTGAGTTTCAGCAGGAGGTGCGGCTCCCCCGGGACGCCGTGGTCGGGCCAGCTCATGAACTGGATGTGATTCACTTCCCTCTCCGAGTTCTTCTCCCTCTTCTGCTGACAGGCACGCGGTGCAAACAAGCCATGCAAACAAAGACAAACACTGCATCAACACTTGCACGGACGTGTTAATATTAACCCTGCAGAAACAGAAATGCTTGCACTATTTGTGCAATATGTTATATGTTATATATGTTTTCCTCAGAGGTGTCAAGTAACAAAGTACAAATACTTCCTTACCTTACTTAAGTAATGGTTATCTATACTTCACTGGAGTAATTATTTTTCAGACGACTTTTTACTTTTACTCCTTACATTTTCACGCAATTATCTGTACTTTTTACTCCTTACATTTTAAAAACAGCCTCGTTACTCTATTTCATTTCGGCCTTTAAAAAAAAACTATCCAGTTAAATTGCTCCATCCGGATAGAGTGAATTTGGTTGTGGTTGTTTCAGATGTTCTTGTCCAGTTTTGTTCTTACATCCGTTCCCTCAGATTCCTGCAACTAAACTTGGATGTACATTCCAATAAAGGTTAGGATAAATGATAACATGCCTCTGAAGTTTGACTTTTTGCACCATTACAATACTTATAGGCAACTAGTCCTCATATCTCCTGCTCTCTGAAATACATGTTAATGCTCAATAGAACATATGGTTCTTTAATTTATTTGCATTATACTAAGATGCATTCATTTTCAATGGCTTTTGTCCTTAATGGCTTTTTTCCCCCTTACATTACTTTTACTTTTATACTTTAAGTAGTTTTGAAACCAGTACTTTTATACTTTTACTTGAGTAAAAAACTTGAGATGATACTTCAACTTCTACAGGAGTATTTTTAAACTCCTTTTAAAAGGAGTAATGCATGTGAATACTTTTGACACCTCTGGTTTTCCTGCAGACTCACGTTAGTCAGACTCAGACGGCGGATGGTGTAGTCGGGATATTGGTCCTCCGAGGTGAGTTTCACTATGAACTCCTCAAAGATCTCCGTGTCCCTGTCTTCAGACGGCCAGTACTGCGCACACTTGACCTGCAAAACGACACGTCAGAGGAGAGAGGGGGGAAGAAAGATTAACAGGGGGTATGTGCAGCAGTCGTAGAGTGAATGATGACCACATTTAACCACAAACACTGAAATGAATGAACTTACGCGGTTTCCCTCCTCACAGCGCGTCACCATGACAATAATAGAGGACTGCTGCTCCCAGATCATCCTCCAGAAGTCGCTGATGGTCTCCTCCTTTGGCCCTGCAACACACAAAGCACATACAGCACACGTGCTACGATGTACAGGATCACTGGATATCAAAAAGTATTTGTAAATGTTACTTTACCTTGAGCTGCAATGTACTTCTTTGGTTCCTTGTACCCCTGCGGCAAAAAGGAGGAAGTGATGTCCGATTACATATGTTTTGCTTGAGAATTAAGGCTGTACATATTAAATATCACTCCTGACTACACTGGAGTTTTAATTTCTGTGATAAAAGACAACAAACTTATGGTCTACCTGATATCATGTTTTATTACCCCTTCTGTCTTTGTTATTACTTATTTATTTACTTGTTACTTATCTTATTTATATTCACTCATTTTTGTAGGTGCGCCTTTTAGCTCTTTAAGTTTTTCACCCCGTTTTTTTTTTTTTTTTTTTTTTTTTTTATTTATTATTATTTATTTTTTTTAACTTATTTTTAACTTTTTTATTTACGGTTATTTTTTGTTACTTTTCTACTTTGATTTGTCTGTGTTCCATGTTTTGGGTGGTGTTTAAAAGAGGGTGCATATTTCTGTAATATCATTTAATTCTTGACTGTCTGACCCTTTGAAAATGAATAAATATACTTTATAAAAAAAATAAAAAAAAGACAACAAACTGCACTTCTAGAGGGACTTTAGTCAATACAGGAGAGCTTTACGCCCCCATGTGGTCAGACGGGATATCGCTACAGAGAACAGGTTTAAACTTGCAATGGTTTTGTTAAATTATGATATACTTATTTCACCTTTAATGTTTTTTCAAGATTCAAGAGATTCAACATTCAAGGTTCTTTATTTGTCATTGTTCATATTTCATAACAACGAAATTACAGGTGCTTCATCGCAGGAGCTGCTCCTTATATAAAGTACAAGATAAGTAAAATAAATGAATACAAGGTGCAAGATAAGTTGAAAAAAAAAAGTATTTATTGCCCAGAAGATTTCCATGTGATGGTGGTCAGATGCATGTTTAGGAAGGTGATGGATTTGGAGAAGAAACAGTTTTTGAGTCTGTTTGTTCCAGTTTTAGACTACGGTAGTCTAGAGTCTGTTGTTTGAATGGGATCAATGCAGTTATTCTTATTAGTGCAGAATAGCAGCAGAAGTACAAACAGCTGGGGTATAACTTAGTTAAATACACATACGTCAATGAAGCTGGCGTTAATGTAGTCGCATCCTGCCTCTCCGTTTCCTGTGGCCAGTGGGACGCGGTTGTAATCATCTAGTTCACAACAAGGAAACATCACACACAACACCCTTCAATAAGAATGGAAAAATGTGAGATTTTCTACCAAGAATCTGTTGAATAGTGATGCATAATTTGGATGATTGGATTTCCAGACCACAAAGTATCATAATATCCGATAATGATGTTTACAGTTTATTAGACACGAGCATCCGCTCAGTGCTTGTATGTCGTTGCACTCACATGGCAGGATGTCCACGTAGCGATTCTTCGGGACATTGCAGGGCTTCTTGGCCTCTTTCACTGTGTACCTGGCAAAAATCCTGGGAATGCTCTGCAAACATAGAAAGGTGATGTTATTAAAGATGGATTAAAAGAAAAAGAAAGAAAAGGACATCCATTCACATCATTTATTCTTTGCAACCTGCCAGAATACAGATTCAACTTCTTATGATTAGGTCAAATGAGTCATATTGAATTCAACTTAATTCATTTCACAATAAAAGTATTCTCAAGAAACTAAACAGGAAGCAGCCAGGTTGGGCTCAGTCCAACGTGCGTGCACTCCTCTTGTAAAGGCCTTTAAGATTCATTTTGGTGAAGCTTATTGCACAAGACCTCCCATGATGCAATGGGCCCCTATCCTCACTCTGCTCTTTTTACTCTCCATTAATGTATATCCCATTATTAACCAGTGATCTTTCGCTTTTATTGAGCTAAAAATGTGAATTAATTGAATATGATTATAATTTTACTGAACTGGACTTTATTTAATTGCACTTGTTTACTATGATCTGTGCAGACATCCTCTTTGCTCTTGGTTGGTGCATAAAAAATAAAAACGACCTGACTTAAAAGGTGACGGTTTTACCTGAAACTCAGCCAGGAAAAGTCTCCCTTCGTCAGCAAGTTTTCTCTTGTAGGTTTCCAGAAGGATCTCTGCAGCGATTGGTTCAACTAACAGCAGGGTCTCTTCATCATCTGTCACAGCCAGAAAGAAATGTTGCAAACAAATGAACTAGTGAAACATTTCTAGCTGTAACTCCAGAAAGGAAAAGATTTTTTCTTAAGTAGTTTCTCTGTTTTAACTTTTTAAAAGTTGCTCCAGTACTTTCAAGTATGTGGGGAAGAAATCTATTGAGCTAAAACAGTGTCAACATTCACAAATGCACACAACAAGACGATTCACACATTTCTGACGCACACACAAATATAACCTGGGCTTGTGGTCTGTGGACTTCACTGCATTTGTGTGTAGATTTTTTAGACTCCTCTGACTTGCCTCAACCCACAAATGTATTTTTATCTGCAATCAGATATCTTCGTTGTTTCTGCCAATCAAGAAAGCCCCTCACGTGGGGGACGATTTACTCAGATTAAGCCATTCAAACTGCACTATATGTGTCGATTTCAGTCAGTGCAACATGGCTTCTGTCAAGGCCAGCAGAGCGGTAAGTGAAACATCTAAATTGACATGTTTGTTATGAGAAGTTGTTTAGTTAGTCATCTTAATCGCTTGTTTTTTCATTGTTGTTTCGTCTCCCAGTTGCGATAGTTTCCGCCGGTGGTGTTGTGGTTGTTGGTGCACCATGGGGGGGATGGGTGTAGCAGCTACTTACATCCCCCCTGTGTCCTGAAATGACGTGTTAATGCTAGATTTGGTAGTTAAATCTGACTTTCAGGTTTGTAATAAAGTTTTCTGAATCCATTTGAGCCACAATACATTGATGCCATATTATCGTATAAATATTATAATTATTATTATAATTAAAATATAATATAATTAATATATATATATATATAATATAATATAATAATATATTTAGATTTTAATTGTAATAATAATTATAATATATACACAATAATATGGCATAAATATTATAATTATTATTAAAAAAATAAAATTTAAATACAATAATTATATAGTATTTAAAAAAATAAAATCTAAATATTATATAAAATTGCCACTGCCTCTCGCCTGTAATTAGCTGGGATAAACTCCAGCAGACCCCGTGACCCTGCAAAGGATAAAGCGGATATAGATAATGGATGGATATTATAAAATTAAATTCAACTGTTTGTGTATGAATTACCAATTTATATGACTAAAATTGACATTTTTAAGGACCAGGGATTCAGAATAATTCATAACAATATACAACGACTACCATTTGTAATAATAGATTACAAAGGAACATAGCCTACAACGGCACTGCCTTCAGCCTGACTGCTGCGTTGTCTCGTGGTGTTTCTGGGGCCGGGCACAGCTCCCGGGCCAATAACTGCACAAAGGGCCGAGCTGGCACCTCGGATCAGGGCGACAGACCCAGTGCAAAACTTCATTCACAAGAAATTCAACTTTATGGAAAGATACTAGCCTGAACCTCTTTGCATGCAGAAGCACCAGGGTAGCTCACTCGCTTAGCTGGCTGGCTTGTATTGGTAGTTGCACAATTAACCCTTTGATGCATGCAGCATGACCCATGATATACTGAGTTAAATTTTTTTTACTAAAAGTGCTTTTATGTGTTTTTAGACATAAAAATAAGAAATGATTTGGTTCTGTTTTTATACACCAAATTCTCAAGGAGTTATGAACATGTCCACTCAGGTGGACAGAATGCGTTTGTGGATTTTAACTAAAATAATAAAAAATCAACAAAGATCAAGTGATGCAAAAACAATAAAATATACTTTTCAAAATATTTGAAAAGTATTTTTTTTTTTGGAGAGGTTTAGGCTTTGTGGTTAGGGTTAAAATGTATGGTATAGCTTAAAGCGATTACGATCAATAATTAAACAACTTCTCATAACAAACAAGGGGATGTCTGATTGGTGGCAGATAATTCCGCGTTTGAAAAAAGACATTTGTCGACAAGTCAGGGGAGTCTCAAAAATTCCCACGCAATAGCAACGAAGTCCATTATATTATATATATATATATATATATACATATATATATATATATATATATATATATATATATATATATATATATATATATATATATATATTATATATTATATATATATATATATATATATATTATATATTATATATCCTTGTCCTACACACGTGTGAAACATCCTGTACATTTCTGAATATTGAGACTGTTCTAGCTCCATAGAAAAAAGGCCATGAGGAACAAATAAAAACAAAACTAACTTTTAGAAGCAAAACCTATAAGAGCTGAGACTCTAATGCTAATAAAATAATAAAGCCTTTTATTATTAATACAAAGAATTGCACACAAGTGCAGTAACATCGTGGCCGGTCTCATGATAGGAAAGGGAAGCTGATGTACTCGGTTGCTTCTGTGTTATCTTGAGCGTGATAAATACAACATCCTCCCACAGTCGGTTGAGATGACAGAGATACAAGAACCCTCCGGAAGTTCACCTCCGTTTGGTTCAGACTCAATGAAACAGAGCTGACTTCTGTTTGATAATAACTATATCACTCTAATAATCATTTCTGCTCAATTAAATTTGAATCAAAGGGTTTCTGAAGACGTCGGCCGACTGGGTGCAGCGCTGAGAAGCAAAACTGACAAGTAAACGTAGAACTAAGAGAATGAGAGCAGTGTGCTTGACGTGTTTTCGGATCTTCTGCATCCATTTGTAAAAAAGGTCAAAACTATGCTGTGAAAGCAATAATTAGATCAAACAAATAAAATATATATATAAAAAAAGAATGTTTACAACGAAAATGAACTCACTTCCTGCTGGAATAAGCATCATGTTTTCACTCATATCACTGCAAAGAAAAGAGCAGAGAAGGTTTCAGAGGGGAGGATACTGATGCTGTTTCTGTCAAAAATGGAGTGAACAGGCAGTAGTGTCTGCACAGAACCTGTTTTCAACGTTTATTCGAACAAAAGTAAAATAAAAAAAAACTAAAACAGCGAATAAAACCAAGGGGAAATGCAAAAGAAAGACAATTTCCTTGTTTATATGACGATGCATCACCAAATAAGTAGAAACACCCCCTCTGCAGCTTCTTAGTTTTATTTAGTAAAAATCAGAAATTAAACTAAGAAGCTGCCTTGTAGTTGAACTACCGCACAGAGGTCCTTATGAAGAAGCATCCTTACTGGGACTTTCTGCGCTTCAATATGTAGATCTTGTAGAGGACCAGAAGAAGAGCAATGGACGTGAGGATGATAAGGAAGATCAGAAACCCAATGAGAGCTTTGTCATTGTCTGAAAAAATAGTCGAACAAGAATGATTTCTAAATGTTTAGAAGTGTACTTGAAAGATTTATTGGAGAAATTGTGTTGTAATAACAGAACGGTACATACAGCGAGTCGTAACTTTGTGTTTCGAAGGGTCGCTACAGAAGAATTTATTGCAAGCAGACACCTGCACAGAAACGTCTCCTTATTAGAAATCAAAGTGTATCAACAAAGATCAGCAGAGAGAACATTGTTCTTGCAAAGGTAGAAAGTATGATCATACTGACCTTCACAATGTAATCTGTTGAGTAGCTCAGATGATCGAATGTATGTTTCAATTCTTTTTCTGTCTTAATTTCCTTGATAACACTGTCTGCAATTAGAAGTTGTATTTCGAAACGTGGCTCGGGACCATTAAACTGGGAATTGGAGTAGCTGATCATTACTTCAATCACGTTATTGTCAGGTTGTGACGGGGTCACGGTGTAAAAAGTATCTGGTTCTGTAAGAGAATAAAGAAAAAGCCTGTTATAGAACAAATGTGTGTCTGTGCAATGTTCTTCAGTGTATTTGAGTGAAAACAGTCATTTTGGTAAATTCAGTACTTCACTCTTATCTCAGTTACTACTTTTGTAGATAATAAAAAACATAATTTTATATATATATATATATATATGCTGTATATATATATATATATATATATATATATATATATATATATATATATATATATATATATATATATATATATATAGTATCATCTGATGTTGTCATATTATGTTAAAAAAATACAAAGGATTGAAAATTTGTGTTTATTGTGTTTTATAATAATGAAGAATTGTTTCTGCATGAATGCATAGTTAATCTTGATACGATTGTCATTAATTGTGCCATCAGGATTAAATAATATAATGAATAACTGGAGATGATGTCATTGTAGCTGGTTTACACAAATGAGAGAGGTCGTAGTTGAAGTTCAACATATTTAGATTTCTAGTAGTTGTTGTTAAAACAGAAAGATCATTAGATCCTCTTGATCACTTACTTCCTGGCTTTGTTTTTCCTGTTATGGAAACAGTGGATTTGGGAATAACATTGCCGTCAAAGGTGGGCTCGACTGTACAGATGAATTCTTTGAATGGTGTAAGTTTCGTAAAACGACACATTCTTCCTTCGGGATGCAAACGGCCAGGCTCCAGAATCTTTGTGTCTGATTTAAAAAAAGACCAAATTCATATTAAAATGATTGGATCTCAAATTAAAGTTGCAAAAATACACATCAGCAGTTTGTCTGGAGAATGCGATCCAGTCATGGCAAACTCTGTTACACACTTTGGACTTCACTAAACCTGCATCGCATGCTGCAGATGAAATGCATTTTCTGCAGGATCACAACTATTAGCTGTAAACAAATCAACATTTTTCACCATCTTCTGTACAAAAGAAAACAAAACTCAGGCAATAATGTTGTTATTGTTTTCCCTCATTATAATTCACAGGTATTTTGATGGAAATGTAAGATTATGAAAAACAACAAGAAAGTCTAATGATTTTCACTCACCTCCTCCTTCACAACTGCACCAATAAGACAGCTTTTTAATCATTGACAGGTTACATTTACTGGTCGAGTTCCATCTCAGCACAGCGGTAGTATCTCTAATTTCATCCAGGCTTGGATAGATTTGGAGATCTGTTGGATCATGTGAAACATTAGCAGTAAATCAAGTCAAGTCCTATGGAGGACCAACAAAGGGGGGGGGTCTTCTTGGTGCAGCTCCTCCACCATTGGTCCATAAACGGTGGGAGAGGGATCGGGACAATAGTACAGGAGCTGGACCAGGAAGGGCAGCCTTCCTCATTTGCATAATATGTATGCTTTCATTTTTAATTATGTCAGTTTTGGGCCTCCATACATGTCCACTATACTATCACTATAATCAAGGATATACATTTACAATCCTCTAACGTACCACATATGGCGTCGATCGAGACAGGTTGAGTTGTCTTATGGATGAACATATTGTTGTTCATCAGCCGACCAGTACAGCTGTAGTTTGTGAAGGGATTCAGATCGGACAGGGGTCTGGAGGCGATATAAACCTCATCGGTTTCTGAGGAAACATAAGGATCAATCATCACCTCAAATACTCTATTTTCTTCTATTTTTACTGATGAGCATCTATCTTTTGGGTTTCAAATTGACGAATAACAGAGAAAGAAGTATTACACAGTATTACACTTCCCATACCAAAACACAGATCAGATAAACTTTAATTCATAATATGAGCATCTAAATGTGAAAAATATCCGAAGTTTTGTGAGTCTGTATTTGTCATCTGTCTACTCACCTGAACAGATGTATTCAACAGTGAGATTTTTACAATTTGAAGGAAGCGTTGGCGTTATCGCTGTATGCAGTTGTGTGGAGTTTTTAGACTGATTTATCTTAGTTCCATCTATGAAATCTGGAAAAAAAAAGGAACAAATACAAAAGCTGTTGGAATATGTTCAATAAATGAATCTCCATAATGAAATGAATCTTTTTGTACATACCAACAGTTATATTTCTGGCCAAGGTAATGGAGGCATTCCCACAAGTTTCTTGAGTGATTTCTATTGTTGTTTCTGAGCAGAAGTCCTTGTCAGGAATTTGAACACAGAACGGTCCAGTTTGGGGAAAGGTTGGATTTGATTGAGGCCTGAGTGACGGTTCTGAAGCGGAGAGGTCCCACTGACTTTGGTAGCAGACATATCCACGTTTGGTTTCAGCAGGAAGGTCCCTGATATCCTTTCTCTGAGCTGAAATACACAAAGTTATGTTGCTGCTTGACACAAAATCTCACCTAATAATAAAATGAAAGTAAGACACAACAAAAAGAAGCATTCCTGCTCACCTGGGTCCGTCTTGGTGAGTTGATCTGTACTGCCGCAGACCTTTTCTGTACTGTTTGTAATCATGACATTTAGCATGTACTCAGTGCAGGGCTTCAGATTTGTGATGTAATAAGTTGGACTGGACAATGTTTCTGTCTTTTCAGGAGACCCGTTGACGTTTTCATTGATGGTAATTGTGTAGGTAGCGTTGTCAACTGGTTCTACGTTAATCTGGAAGCCTGACTTGATCGTTGTGACGTTGTACGAACCTGCACAGAAAATCAGCAGTTTTACACGTTAACTGAGCTTAACCATCTGTTGAAGGGTGTTATCTTAAACAATCCATCCCTGATGATGCCGATGATAAAAAAAACATCCTGTACATTAAGATATAGAGATATTTTCATCCTGGAGAAGAAAAATACAGACAACGCTTATGGCGAGTGTTTTAAGCCGATACTCACACGGCCCAATAGGAGGTGGCACAGTTGTGTTGGCTGGAAGACACAAAGAGTGAAAATACTCAAATATGATCACGCAACATGACATTATAATACTTTTACAAGCCACCATGAGATCTGGGATCTGTCACAGTTTGTAACCAAGCAGTGCTGATTCCCATCTTTTTAAAAACGTCTTATAAGAACAGACTTTCTGAGGAAAATGAGATTTCCCTTTAGTGAAACTGATGAAGTGTGCTATCCTGTAGGTAACTTTTCTTTTTATTCTAGAGAGAAAAACACAGACGATACCTATGGCAAGTGTTGGAGCTATTTGTCACTTTTGCATTATTTAATCATTTATTATTAGGGCCCGAGCACTTACACTGCGAAGGCCCTATTGTATCTGTAGGAATTTTTTCTTTCTTTTTATTCTTTCTTCTGACAAAAGGAGGGCCCTTTTTGCCCCCCTAAACGTGCCCAAAAAGTCACCAAATTTTGCACGCAAGCCAGGCCTGGCGAAAAATTTTATATTTAATGGTTTGCATTAATGGGCGTGGCAAAATGGCTCAACAGCGCCCCCTAGAAAACTTTTCTCTGCCATAACTTTTGAATGGTTTGACACAAATAGTCGTGGGTGGTGTCATCGGACTCGGTATTGAGTCCTTGACCATAATTGGTGAAAATTAGCCCCGCCCCTTCTTCTGATTGGTTGTCTCTATTTTCTGCTATAACTTTTGAATGGTTTGACATAGGAAGTCGTAAGTGGTGTAATTTCTGATATGCTTATGGGGGACGGTGGCCGTGAGTGCGAGGGCCTGTTCATCGCTGCTTGCAGCTTTAATTTAGTTTGTTTTTGTGGTTTAGTTTTGGGAACACACCTTTAGTTTGTTTATGATATTTAGTATTGATTAAGTTTATTTTGGTACTTAACCATGCTTTTATTTTGAAGGTACTGGACAGCTGGAGCGCACCGGGTGAGTTTACATATATGGGTTGGCAGACACAGGTGAGACAGGCACCTGGGAGGGCAGATGGTTTTTACTAGGGCAAGAGAGGCGGCAAAGGGCCATTGTTCTTTGTTTGTTTGTTTGCCAATGGAATAAACCTCAAGAAACTTTATTTTTTGCCTGGACAATGGACGTTTATCCTGCGTCCCTAGGTGTCTCAGTGGCCGTTTGATTTGATTCAGTGTATTATAGTTTGATACTTTTGAGTTTTTTAATAATTCACCTGGAGGACAAATAGCCACTACAGCAAATTGTTTGAGTGCAGAAAAAAAAAGATTGCGTTATAAACTGATACTCACTCTGTGTGTCTGAAGCTGTTGAATTATCGTTGGATGCTTAAGACAAGAGAAAGAGTGGAAACATTAAAATATGATCATGCATCATGACACGTTATGAGACTTTTACAAACCAGCACAAAATCTAGGATCGGTCACAGATGCTAATTCCTTTTTTTTTATCTCCAGTTACCGTATTTTCCGCACTCTAAGGTGCACCTAAAAGCCTTTAATTTTCTCAAAAACCGGCAGTGCGCCTTATATATGATCATTACGGTAATTTCTGTTACTGTAGTCAGGGGGATTGTGGGTAATGTAGTTGGTGTCGCCGAAGTAATGGCGCTAAAAACGTCAGAAATCGTCACAGACGTTCAAGACAACAGCAGCGATGCTGACTCGAATAATGGAGACTTTGACGAGACGGAGCAAAAGCTGTTTTTTATTTTGTTAATAAAGTTGGACGTACGTACTTTTCTTCTTGTTTTTTCTTTTGCATTTGCTGTAGGATTTTGTAGCATTTCCTGTAGCGAAGCTCCATCAGGTAGATGCTAACTCATCCCCAGCCACTATTAGGACTAGTTTATGCTTCTTTTTTTATGCATTTATTTTTTGTATTTGTGTATTTATTATTATCCTCTGTCCCGTCAGAGCTCATTCTGGAAGCTCGCTATGGCAACCAGCAGAAACAGCGCCGCAGCCATACGGCGTTCACGGTGTACGGTATTTTACCATATATTTAGTGCGCCTTATAATGCGGTGCGCCTTATATATGGAAACATTTTTAAAATACGTCATTCGTTGACGGTGCGCCTTATAGTGCGTTGCGCCTTATAGTGCGGAAAATACGGTATATAAGAACAGGATCCCTTAAGAAGAAGGAAAGCGTTCCAACCTTTGGTGGTAGCTGTCAGGTTGGGGGACAGCGTGACTGCAGGTGAGGAACCAGCCGCCGTGGCGGCGGGCTGGGTGACTGCAGGTGAGGCCTGGCTGATGTTAGCCGGAGAGGCTAGCTGAGTGCGGGATGGAGTGGGTGCAGGTGAGCTCTGGTTCCCAGGTACCTTTTCCTTGACTGGAGGTTGGAGAGCATGCCGGGAGTCACCTTCATACTGAAATGCCTTACCACCCATTCGTTTTGACGGATACAATGCTCAACTTTTCAGGGTTTCGTCAAACTAAATGTAGCCTTATGAACCTTGTGAAACTGTAGAGCAAACCTGAATAGATTACCAAGGAAGGTGGCTGAAATGAAAATCTGGTAAAATATACCATCCAAAACTGACAAACGCTATCACAGTGAAACAAAAAGGACCTCTTTATTCTCTTCTTGTAACAAAGATACTGCCATTTCTCATTTATCGTCCTGAATGAGGTCCAGCGCCTGGAGGACACGTTCAAATGTGATGAGAAAAGTAGTCATGTGATAGAAACAACACCAGTAAATAAAGGTTCAGACCTGTGATGGCGGTCTGGTTGCTTGCACGTGAGGGTTGCGTGGTGCGTGACTGAGAGGTTGACTGAGTGGGGGGTGAAGTGGTGGTTGTCTGGTTCTCAGAGGAAGCGACTGCAGGTTGGAGAGCATGCTGGTGATCACCTTCAGGCTGAAATACTTTACCGCCGTCCGTCTCAACTGACATGATGCTCAACTAACATTACAGGTCTCCGTCACACATGATGTTTAAAGTGAGAGGACTGAAACATCTGCATTAGAAATAATGGCTACTGAAAATCATCAAACGCTGCTTCAGTCCGTCCCATCTTAGCAAGCACTGCCCCATTTTCCTCTTGCTACAAAAATGCTCTCATTCCTTATTTATCCTTTGCATAAACCACATATTTGTAGAAGAAAGATAATAGTAGCTGATCAAATTAGTTGCAGGCTTTGTGTTTCTTACTCGACTAAAATTTTGGACATGAGAAGCAAATTAGATTTTACAAAATACCTCAGAATTCAATTTTATTTCATTTGTTTTTTATTGTTTTTGGCTCAAACTGCTATTTCACTTTGGCTTTTTGCTTATTTTGTATTTTTTCTAATTAAAAACTTTGTGGAGTTAATTCAATTTACATTAAGTGTTAAATTACTATTTAATTAAGGGCAGATTTCCAGTTTGAGTCAATTAAATCGTCATTATGGATCATATTTACAGGAAATGGATATGAATGATCACTTACCCTGAGCTTCACCTCCACCTAGAAACACAAAAGAGGAAATGTTATACATACATGCACACACGTATGTTTTAAAAGCATAAAACGGTGCATGTCTTTAGGCCTTCTCTATCACCCCGGGGGCGTATAAATGAATGCATCAGACACAGAGCCCTATAGGTTAAGACAGGGAAACGGCTGAGTTATCTGGGATGAGGCAGTGCTGCAAAACCTGGTTGCCACGGCAACGTGAGACAGAGCCACACTTGCTATTTCGGTAAGCAAACCGCTATTTCCTGCCTTGCACTGAGACAGAGGCTCACAGAGCTGGTTCCAGCTCCCGCGTCGTGCACGAGACACGAGTTACAGAAAAGCCAGCAAAGTCACCATGCTTGGTTTTAATGAATATCAATGCAGCTTTCACCCCTTTCTTTATGTCCACAATAACTTTATTGCGTGTTAAAGTCTTTGGCCTGTGACTCAGGCGACAGAATGAAGTAAAAATAGACTGAATAAGTTTGCATGTGTCACAACTTTCACAAACTCGTCTTCGCTATTTTGCCCATTTGATCCTTATAATAAAAGCAATGAGCAATAAAAGACACATCGATCGGGGACAGTCAAACAATGAGAGTCAGGATGTGGTTTGCCGCGCTCTTTTTTCATGTTTGCAGCTCTGAGCAGAGGTGCACGCTCGCTGCAGTGACATTTCACCACTTGGTTGGAACTTATTATGACGGTTATTGGTTTTTAGAGGCTGACAAGAACCGCTTTAATCACCCGGGGAAGCACGGAAACATTTTTAAAAGTGTTTAAATCATGAAAGACAAACTAACTGCCATTAAGTATAAGTAAGTACAAGTAACCAACATTGCATTACATAACTAATTACTGCGTTATAATTACTTAAACAAATTAAATAAGTACTTAATTCATTAGTTAAATACATTCTCACACATAAGTTATGGTTTGTTTCCTGAAAGTAGCCAAAGCCACAGAAATTAACCTGAATTTGACCAAATAATACTGATTTTCTTTATGTTTTATGCAACATAACACAAACATCTAGCCACAACAAGACTACAAAATGAGTAAAACCGTATAAAAAGTTGTATATTTAAATACTAAAAAATACTGTTGTACAAGTACAAGTTAGGCGCCCTAAAGTAATTATTTAAAATGCAGGAAAACAACTGAATTCACTTGGATCAGTCATCCAAACAAGAATAAAAGAGACAGAAATGTGTATAACAGTTAAAAGTACATTTAAAAAAACATAAAAAAATAACGATTAACATTATATTAAATTCACTGATTAGAGAAGTTAAAAAAATAGCAGAAAACAACATCATGATAACTAGTCATGAATGTTTCTTTTTTGCTGACAGAGTTAATGCAGAGCCAAGAAGAATGTGATTAGGATGATTAAATAACTCATCATCGTCTAATTATCCATTCAGACCTTCCTGTCTCTTCTCTGATAACTCGCGGAGGACGATGAAGACCTCTATCGGAAATAACGATTTATCAAAGATGAAACCTTCCTGGCGGCTTCCTCACTCGATTCTACGAAACTAGCAATGTGGGGAAATTGAACTTAATCAACTTTCTAGCACTTATTTCTTCATCTGCTGCTCCGTGACCTGATACAGCATCAATATAATTCTTCCATGATGCAACTGACCTGAAATGATGATGGACATCAAGAACTGGGGCTAAACTGGACCTGACTGGGACCAAAGAATCGTCCAGCTCCAGGAAGAATGGTACCACCATAATGACGTTAATTAAAATAAAAACAAAGCTGCACATTAGCTGATCATGTCCGACGGGTGTTTATGTTCTGCTGTCCTGGCGAGGCCTGAACTCACTGAAAGGTGGAGGTAAGTCAGCCAAATGTGGCCTAAACGCTAAAAAATGTTGTTCATTTATAAAGTAAACCGATGAAATAAAGACAAAGTAAATTAGAGGAAATATCTGCGTCTGCAGAGGAAAATTCTCCAGGGATCCAGACGCCTGTCACAACCGTAACAGTCCCATCACGTTACCAGTTATTGTTACAAAAACACATCAGTCACAGTAGTTCTCCACTTTGATCTACGTTCATAAATTATCCCTCAGAATGTGAGTTATTCAGGAACCAGAGCCAGATACCAGACACCACGATACCGAGAAAATAAAAGAAACAGCAGAAGGTCATCCAGATGTGAGCGAGCTATTCTGACAGACCTGACAGCTCAAACATTGATATCAGTTCATAGACACAATCAAAGAATAATAAACAATAAATAAAACACGGTGTGTTTCTGGGTGTGAAATAAAACATGAGCAGGATCAAGTCGTATGATTCTCCCAGATAAATCATCTTCTCGCAGTTGTGGATTTAAGAGAAAAAAACAACACAACCGCAAGTCTGCAGGAGAGCAGACTGAGTGTACAACCGACCCCGCCACGCACGCTCAGGACCTCTGCGTTTGGGAACAATGTTTAGCCATGAGGGTTTGGTCAACGCTGCAGGGAGGTTTAACCCTCGTTGCTCTAGAAACTGGTTTCTGCTTCTCCGACCAGATCTAACCCTGAACAGTTTGGGGCCCGACGAGTTCCTTCGACCGGCTCATTACTGGCGTCTTCTTCAAGACGTGCCGCAATCATTTTGGTTATCTATACTTCACTGGAGTAATTATTTTTCAGACGACTTTTTACTTTTACTCCTTACATTTTCACGCAATTATCTGTACTTTTTACTCCTTACATTTTAAAAACAGCCTCGTTACTTTATTTCATTTCGGCCTTTAAAAAAAAACTATCCAGTGATATTGCGCATAAGGATAGAGTGAATTTGGTTGTGGTTGTTTCAGATGTTCTTGTCCAGTTTTGTTCTTACATCCGTTCCCTCAGATTCCTGCAACTAAACTTGGATGTACATTCCAATAAAGGTTAGGATAAATGATAACAATCCTCTGAAGTTTGACTTTTTGCACCATTACAATACTTATAGGCAACTAGTCATCATATCTGCTGCTCTCTGTTAATGCATTATTGTTAATTCTCAATAGTACACATGTATGGTTCTTTAATATATTTCTTATATTCTTTAATATATTTGCATTATACTAAGATACATTCATTTTCAATGGCTTTTGTCCTTATTGGCTTTTTCCCCCTTACATTACTTTTACTTTTATACTTTAAGTAGTTTTGAAACCAGTACTTTTATACATTTACTTGAGTAAAAAACTTGAGTTGATACTTCAACTTCTACAGGAGTATTTTTAAACTCTAGTATCTATACTTCTACCTGAGTAATGAATGTGAATACTTTTGACACCTATGGCCACAATGCCCGGCTATCTGCAGTATCACCTGTCAATCAACGTCCAGGTTGGACTAACTTTAAAAGGACCAATTATGAGCCGGTAAGCGCACGTATTAGTCTTTTATGTAATAATTGCTCGGGGGTCATGTTCTGGGTCTCTGGAAAGCGTCTAGAGACAACTTCTGTTGTATTAGACGCTATATAAATAAAATTGAATTGAATTGAATTCACCTCCAGCTGTCAAAGGTCAGATTGATCTGAGCAACCAGAACTATTCGATGCAGAATCTCACAAGCGCGAAGGAGGCTGTTACCCCGGCCACTGTGGGCGATGACCTGCTCTCTCCTCTCTTTTGCATGCATGTTGGCTTTTTTTTAAATTCTAAACCACTTAATTCTTCAACAATAAGCCATGAATATAATTGCAAGATTAAAAAATAACCTCCTCGTGAGCGTGTTATTGAGCTTCTTTACAAACAGCACACAGCGAATGCAGCGGAAAGTCGATTAACAGGGAACTGTAACGTGGCAGAAGTTATGCAAATGAGTTTTTTAAAGAAAGTTGTCGCTGTCGGTAGTTTTATTTTGAAAGTAGAAGTACTAAGTTGGAACTTTCCACCGGCTTTCAGTGTTTCAGAACTGCTGAGATCGCTCACGTAATTAAAATGTTTGCTTTTAACAAAGCAGTGTGAGAGTATGAATCTTGATCTAGATGAGAAGCATCTGCTTTGATAATAATATCAATAAAATGCTAATGTAACATAACTCCACCGAAAGCAGCTCACAATGTTGTGTTCCTTCTGGTTAAGTGTTCAGACTGTTTTACTTCCTTCTTCACAGCTGAATTAAGCAACAAGTGAAGAAAAAAAAAAAAACACTGTCACAAAGAAAAAAAAGTGTCAACTTTAATTTTAAGAATTTTAAGAAAAGAAAGTAGAAGGTTTTTTTATTTATTTATTCATTTATTTCCACTGGATGGTTTATCTTAGTGTATTCAAGTGAGGCAGAAGAAAATGGGGGAATAAACCCTCATCAATAAAAAGTTACAGCTCAACCATAATAAAAGAAACTCAAGTCCAAACTGTCCTTGTTACATTTAGTTACTTAACAAATTGCTTAAACTCTGGTGAAACGTGTGGATGTGTCGCATTTCCATTCTCACTGTTTCGTTTTTACTTTTTTTTTTTTTTTTTATTTTAACTCGCAGCAGAACAACCGCCGCTCTTTCTGCCGAGTCCCACCAGAAACCGCCTTAATCATCCTGAGCATTTCTGACCTCACTTCTTCATTTTTAGACACTTCCCCTTTTTCTTTTTCTTTTTTCTTTTTCTGTCACGAAGGCTCAAGTCGTTTACTCGCTCTCGGCCTCTCGGCCTCTCGGTCTCTGGGTCGCTGCTCGGCTCAGCGTTGCCCTGCCAGGAAACTCGAGGGGTGGCACACGGAAGTGGTCGCAGCTCGGTCCTGGTGCAGCGGGGCCGCAACACCGCGACTCTCACGCACGTCCTGCACCTTCACCAGTGAGCGTCAAGGTCAAACCGTAACAAAACCCCCCCTCAATCTGCAGGATTAACCATCTCTGAGAGAGGGAGAGTACAAACATATTTATTGATTCACTTTGGAGCATGATGCCATACCACACACACACGCACACACACTTGCGTGTGAGAGACAAATGGCAAAAACACTGACCCTGACTGAACGTAAAGACAACAGACTGGAATAAAAAAAAGATTTATTTCGTCTCATGTCTCGATGAAAATAGCAAAGGGATGCTTGATGCGAGCAGCAGCAGAAGTCTGAGTGATGCTGCAGGCGGTAAAGTGAGTGTGCACACCTAAAACATGCACACTCACACACACACATGCTCAGGTGTGTTGTCTCAATGCAACACCCACAAAGTCTGGGATTGAAGCGAAGAGGTTGCTGGGACACACCCCAAAAAGATCCTCTGATCTCTGACACACATGCACGCACAAATGCACGCACACACACACCTACACCCACACACACCTACACCCCCCCCCACACGCACACACACACCTACACCCACACACACCTACACCCACACACACACACTAGAACAATGTCAAAGGAGAACAGAAACATAATTGCAGAAATTCCCTCAGCTTTGCAGCAAAGACAGGAACGTGTTTTAAAACACGTCTTCTTATTACCGCCCGTCTTTGATTGAACACAAGTGTTTATTCTTTTGCCAACGGGGCTCGTGAACCTGTCACTGTTTCAGCTCCTCACATCACAGCCATGTGCCGAGCCGTCTGGTGTTTTTGGGTTGGGAAAGTTTAAGAAAGGTGAAGCAGCACGAGGGCTCGGCACGCCGGGGCTCGGCAGCTCTGCCCTCGGTTTAAATGATTATATGTTACGTGCTGATGTTTTCCACCTTTCAAAAAAGAAAGAATAAAAAAAGGTATTGTCAAGCTTCAGCGGCTGACAGTTTTACGTCTCTATCTCAGACACGGAAAATAATTCCCCGTTTCTTATAAACACGATCACAGACTCGACAGCCAGCTTCCTCGGCTCTAACAACGGCTTCAGTTACGGGGGTTAAACATCATCACCTCAAAGTTTTACACGGGTTTGACACTTCCTTTGAGACTCCTCGTCAGACACGAGGCGGCTTCGTAACACGCCGCTCTCTCCTTCAAACCTCCTGGTGAAGAAAAACCCGGCTTTTAAGATCTCCAGCGGGTACTTACCCATGAGCAAACAGGCGATGGCAGCCCAGAGCGCCCAGGTCTTCAGACCGCCGAGCGCTGCCATGTCCACGGGTTAGGGCGTGTGCGGCCACACAACGCAAACCGCCGCAGGTCAAAGTCAAGTCGTGTTTCTAATCCTCAACTAAGCGTCTAAGCATTGCCTTATTTCAAGCTACATAGGGGTTTTTTTTTCTTCTTCTTCTTCTTCTTCGGCCTTATCAGTCGGCGCAGCTTCCTGGACTTGTTCCCCAAACCCTAAACCTTGCCTCTAGCTGCAAGTCAACTAAGTAGGAGTGATGTCACACGCCAAGGAGCCCTTCTTCACCTCCACTTCTGCTGACAGGAAGTTTCTTTTCGGCTACGCCACCAAGAGCAGGAAGTCTTTCTCTCGTCTGATCTTCACTTCCTTCTGCTCATGTGTGAAAACCCTCCGACTTGTGAAAAAGAGACTAAAGTCATCTCTGGGGGAGCAGCTCCGAGCCTCCTCATCTCCACGGTAACTGTCATAGAAACATAAAAGAGACACGCAGACACGCCGAGGCCTTGAGTTTTCACTTCTGCTGCCCGGCTTGCTTTCTGTTTGACGTCTCCGTCGGTCAGGAGGCTCATGAACGTACAGTAGTGAAACTTTGAGCCTCGTATTTCTAACTCGACTCTTCTGCAGGTGGACAGGAAATGAAGCACCGGTCATCAGCTTTATTCTCTGACTCGATTTCCAGCCACTTCTCCTTTTCTTCCAGACTAAAACCTGAGCTTCTTGGATGCTGTTCACCCTGAAACAAATGAATTTAGGAACAACGTTCAAAGTCGGCGGACATCCGTAGTGTTTTTTTGATCATCACACTCCTTCTAGGAGTCAGAAAAGCACTCACTTCTGTTTACATACAGTACACAACAGAGGGGGGTATAAAAGGAAAGAGAGAGAACAACTCCCCTGGGAGGGCGACCGGCACACAGGGTGGCGAGCTGATGCGGATCTGGATGAAATACAGTTCCTTGGTGCTGTTACAGTTTTTCTCGATCGTTTTGGCCCATTTTTCCATTCACAGTTTACTTTTTCAAAACAGCTCACACAAAGCCCTTAACAGAAGCTGAAATAACCAAAACACTTTATGATGTTTGCAGAATGACACCACTTTCTCAAAACTTGTCACACATCCATCAAAACCAAACTTTTCCATCAAAACCTACAATTTTTTCTCAATTGAACATGTATGTTTTCTCATTTATTTAACAATGGATAACAAAATTGAAACCACAGCTATCAATATCAACTTTTGTTCAACACCGTCATAGTATTGACTATTTTACAACTGACAACATACTACAATTCGGGTTTTGTATTGAGCACTCTAACTTAGTTATATAACTTAGAAATATACTGTCACAGAGTATTTACAGTAAAATCAGAAAATGTGTATACAGTAAAATATTGTACATCTGTTTTTGTATTGCTGAAGTTCCTGTCAACACCATTGATTTACATTTGTTCTACTGTGTACAAAATGGCAAGATTCTGACAGAAAAATATTTATTGCAGTACTTGTCACATGCACATACTGTAAGCAATCAAAATGACAGGGTTCAATATGCAGTACAACAAAGGTCAATTCTCAAAGAAAGTACTGTAAATGAAACAATGAAATGAAACCCTGTAAATATGAAAAAAATAAAAATACAGGAAAATTACGCATTGTCGACACGAGCCTGGCGATCAGGCCACATGTCCTCGTCCACATCCTCCTCCATCCATGCTTGGTGTCAACTTCAAGCTATTGACCTCTTTGATAGGTTGAGGACTACTTGCTTTGTTTTGCAAAGAGAGTTCACACAGGTGCTGATCATTTTTAGAATTGAGAGAGCAGTTCCAATTGGCTGCTACAAAGTGTCTGCAATGTGTTGCCATGGTAAATCAGTTATGTTTTGTGTCTCTTTGTGAGAAGTGTGTTAACTGTTTTGAAAAGTGTATTAAAAGTCAAAGAAAATTTTGTGAAAGCAATGAGAAATAGTTAACTGATTCGCCAGAGAGGACTCTTGCTGTGCAAAGAAGGTGTGAGCATTAGATAAAGTTGACCCATGATGTGCAAAATGTGTCAAAGCAATCGAGAAAAACTGTAAACGCCCATATACGTGGAACAAAGTCGACTACTTTTCTGAGCTTAGATAATTGGTACTGAGCTGACAGAGGTTTTACTGGATCCTGCCGTGGTTGTACAGTGGACTCGGCGTGGCAGCAGGCTGATATGAATGACGGGCACACATCTTATCAAACTTCTTATAATATATTTATTTATCTCATTGAGGAGAAAGTTTCTCTCGCTCAAATTCGACCTTGGAGCTCGAGCTTCATCCGAACATCCTGTTTCTGCCAAAGTTTGTTGCTTCTTAAGTCTGTTTCTTAATTTTTGTTATTAAGATCTAAATATGGATTTCCTCTGACTCATGTCAGATATGGTATTTGGCTATTTCCATCTCTGAACATATAGATTCTTGTAATCAGGAAGTGGCTCTTAAGCAAACAAGATCGCTGTAACAGAGCTAAAGTGAAACTCTTGCCACAGTCTTCTGTTTGCCAATGTGGTTCTCACGTCTCACAGGTAAAAGACGTCTGTAAATGACTTTAGTGTGAAAGTCTGTCCATTATGAGACTATAGTGACACTAGCAGCAGCAGCAGCAGTGTAGATATTTAACTATGATTTAATGGTGGAGAACCAATCCACTGAACCGATTAAAATCTCACTCAACAAAAGGACGAAATGATGCCTGATTTCACCTTTTCCTGAACTCGTGCAAAGTCTTGAATAAGTTATTTAAAGAACAAATACTTAAGTAAAATATGAGTATCTTACCAGAAAAAGACTTTGAAATGAGGTGCCAGGCATATTTTTCCGTCTCACATCTGAAATAACTTACCCAAAATAGCTGGAGTATCTTTAAAGTATGACAACTGTAGGTATAGATTGGTCTCAAAAGACATGCAAGATTACTACAGAAGTGTCCGAATCAAGATGTGTTTTACTGTGTGACTAAATTCACCTGAAGCTCAGTAAATAAATGTTTTTTTGTTTTTTTTTATCACCGCCAAAAAAAAAAAATTACTTGGAGAAAAATTAGTAACTGCTCAGAAATGTACCTTTTAAACCCTGAGTAGGTTCAAAGATGTTTTAACAAAATGTGTCCAGGCGGAACCACTAAATGTGGCATTTGGGTACATTTGGGCACGTATTTGATCTTTCTCAGGTACCAGACTGGAAAATTATTTGACCGATTTATCACCATGGCAATTCACTCCATCCAAATACAACGGCTTTGACTGCTTTTGGAAAATCCACTCACACCTTTATACATCTTCCTCATAAGTGTTCCCGTTCAAATAAGAGCATGCAACAGAAATTAAGTTCAACTCCAGCTGGAGCAGCTATTACTAACAAAATAAAATGTATAACATATATTGACAATATGTCGATTCAGAAAAGAGGAAAAACAAATATTTCTGATAACTATTTACAGTTCTGCATTACTTTACAGCTGAAGTGTGAAATAGTGAAACTTGCAGAAATACTAAAGCGGATCTGTGCTGGCTTTGTGTTTTTTTGCTACACGTCCATCTCATTGCCTGAGGTTTGAGTTGTGCTTTATCTAGGTGTAAATGCTTGGTAAAAGCTTGTAGCTGAGTTTCTCCTACTTATTTTGGTGTGCTACATGTTAGCATTGATGCTCCCGAGGGTGGGCGTGATCGTCCGTACCCAAAGGTACGTCACAGCCCCCTCCACAGGGGGCAGCGGGAACCAAGTGGCATTCCTTGAACAAAGTCTTAAAAGAATCTGACATTTACCGTACTTATGCATCAAAAGGGATTTTTCGGTATTAAAGATAGTTACAGTTTGGAGGGAAAAGAAAAGTATTAAAATGTGAGTGTCATTCTTCTAAAGCTTGTGTTGAAACCCACATGGAAGTGAGAGAAAGTGCAGTTCCTCAACAGACCACAAGGGACTGACTCCAAAAGCGAGTCAGTTCCATTGATCCCCAGGTTAAAATGTTCAACTCTTAGGCAGAAATAAACATATTTGCAGTCTGGTTAAAAAAAAACAAAAAAAAACGGTTTTGGTCTCCACAGCTGGGCCGTAAAAAAAAACATCAGGTAAAATTATATAAATCAATAAATTCATGTTTAATTGGAGGTGTGGCCTTTCGATTGGCAGCCAGTAAAGCCAACAGCTAGCTGTCATCCGTTTGACTTTAGCACTTATCACTGCACTGACTTCTGAGCTGTGACTAAAGACGTAACAGAGCATAGCATAGCATAGCAGAACTTAGCTTGTCCTCATTTTAGCCCCGGCAGCCCTCCTTTCAGTTGTCGCTCTGGTAACTACACTTGAAGTGAAGATGTTTGGACCGATTTGATCAGAATTAAACAGAAATAATATTCCTTAGCATCATTTCTCCCGTAAAATGGCTCTTCACAGTACAAGGAAAAAGAGGCTTCACGAGTCCTCAGAAAACCTGCGGGTGAATTCAGCAGGTTTGTCCAAGTATCATATCGGTACCAAACGGACGAAATGCAAAATACAAAGACAATCAAATAACAAAGAGGTGAAGGAATATTCTTTGTTATTGTAATATTAATACTAAAAGCTAAAAACACCGTCTAGCCCAGCTGAACAGAGACAATATCCTCGATTTTCCAAATACATTATAACCGGTGTCCGTTTTTCAAGATACAAGTGCGTCTGGAGTCAAAGGTTTGCCGTTATGTATTCATGCAATTTCCATCCTTTAGCATTTGAGACACTGGTCCGGCGTGGGTGGGTGGGGCTTAAGCCAATAAAAGCCCCACCAGAAGTTTCTTGTCTCAACTTCCAGCCAATTCCCTCCAAAGTGGGCCGCTTAAACATTTCTGCCATTTCTGCACCCAAGAACTCTCCGAATCCTCCTCAGCAATTATGGTATTAGCTTCCAATTCCCTTTTAGCTTTCACATCAAGGGTATCCACTGATGTATCATTGAATTAATAATAATTTAACTTACCTCCATGTGATTCTTCAGGTTGGACGGAGGTACTCCGTGACTTTGAGTCGATGCAAGCTTCATCTGGCCGGATAAATCACTCTAATATAAAACATTTCTTGTAAATATAACCACATGTGGTTTTTTTAACAACATGTGGGAATTAACTTAGACTGAATCAAAGAGCACTGATTTGCTTTCTGCTTTCTTGCAGTCTTAAATTTTCTTCTGAGTTTACGGTTACGAGTGCTGATGATGGTTGGAGTAAAAGTACACGTTTATCAAGGAAATGTAGTGGAGGAAAAGTGAAGTGATGACGTATTTGCACTTGGTTACATGACTGCTCGTGTCCTCCCGGAGACACATAACAAACATGGAAGTGTTTCGTTGGAGCATGATGCAATCCAAGGTCTTCTGGAGTCAGTCGGCTCAGTTTCGAGCGTCTTTCCGGCAGTAGCCTAAAATATTTGTTATATTTTGTCAAGAACAGTATTGGGAAATAGCTAAAAAAAAAACAACATTATATCAATTACAATAATATTCTAACAATAATGTGACATTAAATGGGGATACAACATCTGTTTTCAAATACTTGATTGGATTGAGTGGAAAACAGTGACCTGGTTTCTTAAAAGGAAGCAGAAGATGTAAGTCAGGATGACTCATACCTCAAGTTGACAAAACACAACAGCGTGCTTTTCCCCCCCACACAGTAGCAATGATGTGGGGACACTTCTGCAATTTTATGTCACTTTTAATCTCAAATTTCATTTAAGAACTCGGAAGTAAAAAAAAAAAAAAAAAAAAGATTCACACTTTGTCAGATGATGATGAATATTTAAAAGTGTTATATCAATAAATAGTTCATCAGTTTTGACGAGTCAAGAAAAAAAGAGCTGGTAAAATGCAGTGACCTCTTTATTTCATGACCAAGATGACCAGAGGTCCCTGTCGTGAGCTGCACCACCTTTGACTTCTGCAGAAGGAAGTGAACAAAGGCATCAGAGAAAGAGAGAGTTTTCTTTATCTTGCAACATACTAAATGGATCATTTGTTGATATAACTAGTCCTTGTTGAAGGTGCGAGACAGATATTTAGCAAAAAAAAAAAGCCCAACAACAAGATGTTCTCCCTTCAAAACTCAGCCACAAATTAAAAAAACAGAAGTCACATGATCTGAAAAAGTTTGCATGACTCTAGATTTGAGTTTAAAGATGCCACAGACAAAGAAGCTGAACCCCTCTTTGTCACTGGCTCCTCCCATCAGACGAGCGTGCATATATTATACAACCACAGCTATGGTTATTTATGGCTGGCTGGTTAGCAGACAGGTGAGCTGAAAAGTGAGGCTTTACTGCTTCCAACAACTAAAAGGGATGAAGATAAAGAGATGAATTGATAAACAGATCCCGAAGGTTTGCAGGTTTTCTGGTCAGGAGCACTCAGGTGGGTGTTGAAGCAGACCGAAGGAAGAAATACTTCACCAATGACCTCAAAGAATCCACTGTCTGGACTGTCGCTTCATGTTAAAATTATATCTGTGAGTCACGCTCTAATGGCTGCGATCACTTTTTCTTGAGAATTACAGAACTACTATTTAAAGTCAGCAGCATTTAGAATATAAAATCACACACACGAAAAAAGGAAGCTATCAGCTATTCTTCTCAAATGGAAACCCCCCTGTCCAATTCATCCACAATTTGGATAGTACTGGCGCACATATAGTGGAGATTAATAGTAAAAGTCAATATCTGTAATTTAGACCTCTAATATATTCCCATGTACGTTTATTCAAGAATCCAACTACATACAGTATGTGCTCATTTGCTTGTTCTTCCTATTGCCTAGCTTTAGACGCCTGACTTTGATGTTATAGGAACATTATATTACAGGTCGTGAAAACCTTTAGACATATAATATTTTTCAGTTGATGGCACCTACAAGAATGATACATCCTACTTCTGGAGTACTTGTGATGCCGAAATTATTATCATATAAGAATGTTTTAACGTGCCCTTTACTATGCTTTTATAGTAACAGGGTTACTTTGACAAATTATCCTCTTTGACCTGACTGGAGGTTGAAAAAATAAGGTTAATTAAAGCTGCACGCAGCGATGAACAGGCCCTCGCACTCATGCCCACCGCCCCCAATAAGCATATCCGAAATGACACCACCCACGACTTTCTATGTCAAACCATTCAAAAGTTATAGCAGAAAATAGGGACTATCAAATATTGACCAATCAGAAGAAGGGGCGGGGCTAATTCAGGCCAATTATGGTCAAGGACTCAATACCGAGTCCCACGAGACCACCCACGAGTCTTTATGTCAAACCATTCAAAAGTTATGGCAGAGAAAGGTTTTCTAGGGGGCGCTGTTGAGCCATCTTGCCACGCCCATTAATGCAAACCATGAAATATCAAATTTATCGCTAGGCCTGGCTTGCATGCAGAATTTGGTGACTTTTGGGGAACTATCAAATATGGACCAATCAGATGAAGGGGCGGCGCGCTTTTTGGCGTCTAGCATTGCCATGGTAACGCCAACGAAAGAGAAAAGTAATGCGCGTCGTTGCAGGATGGAGACGCATATTTTGATGTATAACACACCTGGGTGCACATTATGGTTCGGGCCGTATTAACTGCCGAAGGAATGGCATAAATTGCACCAAAATTACACGATTAATTCAAAATGGCCGACTTCCCGTTAGGTTTCGTCCATTGCGCCAAGAGACTTTTCTTTAAGTTGTGACATGGTACAGGTGTGCACCGATTTTCGTGCATGTACGTCAAAACGTATTGCGGGGCTTGAGGCGCAAAGTTTTCTAGGGGGCGCTGTTGAGCCATTTTACCACGCCCATTAATATAAACCATTAAATATCAAATTTTTCGCCAGGCCTGGCTTGCGTGCAAAATTTGGTGACTTTTGGGGAACGTTTAGGGGGGCAAAAAAGCCCTCATTTCGTCAGAAGAAAGAAAGAAAGAAAGAAAAATTCCTAGAGATACAATAGGGCCTTCGCACTGAAGGTGCTCTGGCCCTAAAAAGAAAGAAAGAAAGAAAGAAAGAAAGAAAGAAAGAAAGAAAGAAAGAAAGAAAGAAAGAAAGAAAGAAAGAAAGAAAGAAAGAAAGAAAGAAAGAAAGAAAGAAAGAAAGAAAGAAAGAAAGAAAGAAAGAAAGAATTCCTAGAGATACAATAGGGCCTTCGCACTGTAAGTGCTCGGGCCCTAAATATGTTGTACTATTTCTTTGTTGGGTTAATTTTATGCACAAAATACAGCTTTTTTTTTTTCCAAGGCAATTGACCCTTTGTCAGCCTTCTGATTGGTCCCTGACTGACCAATCAGAAAAATCCTTCTCCGTCGCTGCATCCGGGTCAAAATATCCCGATGGACCAAACAGTCGTCTCTCTCGTTCACATCGATGGAAAAAGCCTAGTTTTTACTTGCCTTGTATGGAAATTTAAATCACTGGATTATTTAAAAAAAACTTTGTATCAGTAAAAATGAACACACTGCACACAGTGTCGTGAGGGTGCAGCGTATTTTTATCCCCAAACTGGCAGAAATCCAATCCGTACTTCCAAAACAAAGTCTGTTCAGCAGCAGCTACAACCCATAGCTACAACAGTGGAAGCGTTTTATTTATTTATCTTAAAATGGTTAAGCGGTGTGCTTGAGGCACTGGTAAAAGTGACAGCCGCTACCCAGAGAGAATCACAGGAATACATTTCATCCCACAACCAGCAGTACTCTAAGTTACGAAAAATGTCTGCTTTGGATACAAACACACTCGCAGTTCAGCTAAACTCATCAAAATATCTAATTTTTGCCAAAAACCTCAATTTTTTAAACTCACTACACGGTACCTGAAGTGTTCCTTTTTTTGTAAATCTAGTTGCTGTTGATTTTCTTTGGTACAATAATCAGAAATAAAGTGATGTAAAACCGAGTTTTTACAACAGAAGTGGACGGGAGAGATGACAGTTTTGTCCAACCTGGCGACGGGGGCGGGGCTTGACAAAGGGGCAATTCTCAGGGTGTTGAGAAGGATTGATTCTGCCGATTCTTTCTATCATCAGCTCTCTGTGATGTCACAGAGGGCAGAACTTCCTGGTGTGGTCGTATCCTCCAGGCCCGGTGCGTCCACAAGAGCCAGAGCTTCTGCTGTCAGTTTAAAGGTTAACCATTCTGCAGCAAAGCTCAAGTACGGTTTCTAACATTAGTACATCTTATTAAAGGAGCTTGAGGCTCCTGTTAATAAAAATGAGACTCTCTAGCGCCACCCTTCACCACGACGGTCGTTGGGGGTACTGCAGCCAACAGTGAAGCCGGCACGGGAGAACGGGGAGAACGCACATGCAGCGTCATGTGACGTCACATCCGCAGCCCAGCGCGGGAAATTCGGGACCGAATTGCAGCACATTTTGCAGCACACAGTCTGTTCAAGGCAAAGGAGAGATACACTAGAGGGCTCATTCTTTTGGGTTTGGAACGCTACATCTGACATTATTACTAGAAAACTTAAAATGTATACGGATTTTTTTCATAAATCTTGCCACAATCCGGCCTCAAGCTCCTTTAAGTATTTTGTCTTGTTTCCGAGAAAGAAATATGTTTTTGGTTGTTGCATAGATTTGGCCAACCATGGCCCGGCAGAAATTATTGAGCACCGTACTTGGAGCTCTCCGGTCTTTGTTGTCATGGTTTCATAATCAAGCATGAAAAGATTTGAGGTGTTCAGGTTCATGGACCATCAGCTCCGCCCCTCCCCGGGCCTCCAGGAATCCGACCAATCAGAAAACCCTTCAGGAAGAGTCTTTGTGATGGTGGTCGTTGTTTTGGACTTATGACGGCTGTACAGCTGCCGTAGAGGTACCTGAGATCGAGGTTAAATGATCATAATATGGCCATTTTAAAGTAAACTTATGCCGTATGTCATTCTGGATGTCGAAGCTTCGGGTCCACGAATGACGATGGCGCAAGCATGAAACTACCTATGAACCAAGAACTAAAACATTCCCCCTGGTCGGGCTCCGTAAACTCTTTTTAGTAGCTGTTTGTTTCACATCCATGTGCGATAACGCTGCGAGGCTGCAAGGTGAAGGGAAACCAGACGCTGCCTCTCCTCCCACACAACGGAACATCCTTGGTTTGATCAGATTACACGGGGAAACACATCTCTGCCTTAGAGTAGGTGTGTTCCTCGTGTTATTACAATTATCAGTATTATAACTACTGAAATAATCCATGATCAGTTAGTAAATGTCCCACGACTGTTTCACTGATTTCCAGAAACCGTGCAAGAAGGATTTACATAACAGCTGGTGTGAAAAATGAGAATACGGCTCTATTCTGAGATGTAGATGCTTAAGTAGGGGTTGAGGAAGGAGGAGTGGTTTGTTTGAGAAACTGTGTCACTGCTTCCCCAATTTTCTTTTTTTAACATTTTGTTTTTTCTTTCTTTTAAATTAAGGTCTATTTCCTGTCTTCTCTTCTTGTGTCCTCTCCTCCGCCCTCGTTTCCTTCGGCTTTCTCGTCCTCATCAGTGCAGGCTTCATTTCAGCAGCACTGACCTGACACCGGCAGGGGGGGGGGGGGCTTGAGAGAGCCCATTTTCATCTGCGCTGCTAGTTCCTCTCTGCACTCGCAGCTGTGACCACAGGGAGGTGAGACGAAGATGGATTGCAAGAGATGCATGTGTACTTGCTACACCCCGATGCACAGTTTTCCCTCCCGCCTTTGCAAGTTGCACCTACACTTCGTATGTGGGCTAAGAGTTTCAGGTTATCGTCATTCTGCAAATCGTGCTGTTTAGCACCTGCTTGTTTTTCTCAATGCACCAAGTGTCACTCGGAGATGATTCTTAAAGAAGTAAAGAAGAAGTATAGATTAAAACAGAAAAGGAAACATATGCAAATCACTGAGACTTTAGCGGCAGATTATTAGTTTGTATTTGTTTAGCTGGGTGTGGATTCTTGTGTATAGATTTGCATGTACTTGCATTCATGCTCCTGGCCTTGATGCAAGCCGTTACTTTACATCCAGAAGCATCAATAATTCACCAGAAAGTCCCAAACACCATTCGAAATGAATAAGATGCACCATAAATGTGCAATCATACAACCTCTTGTCATGTGTGATTATTTAAAAAAAAGATTTCAGCTTGTGATTGACAGGTAATGAACAAAGCAGCTGAGTGCATAAAATGCATTAAAAAAAACATCTTCTCTCCATTTTTTTGCTGCTAAAAGAGTTGAATGACACCGAGACTTAAGAATAACTGTGTTGCGTGACATGATCACTGTCAGAACAACCTCTTTTTAAACTTCCCCTTTCTCCTTCCTGTATGCACTCTTTAG